>NC_030441.2:10504621-10729621 GCF_001660625.3 Ictalurus punctatus | reverse complement strand
GCAGCGCCTGGAGAGGTACGGCATGCATGTCCAAATCTCAAACTACATTAGAGGCCTGGTTCCCAGAATTCACCTGGCAGACATCATCCTCAGCAACCCTGAAAATAAGTACACGGAAGGCATGAAGATCAAATGCAGAGTAAGTTCCTCTCGATAGGTTTATATTAATCTTCTCGTGCTAATGTGATGACGTTTCTGTAATTACGGCTCATTCACAGGGCAGACGCTACACCGAATCTAAAATGAATAATAAATGGATATTTAAAAAATGGCAACACCACCAAATTGTTTTCATACTCCAAACTACTGCTTACTGAAATGAATTCCCCACAAAGCGTCTAAAGGGCTATTCGGAAGGGACTAGTTTTATATGGGGAGGTGGGTTAATGTAGTAATTACTTCTCTGTGATTTTAATCCCATGTGAACCGGTCATGTCCGTTTTTTTACCGCTGAAGATTACAGTGTCTTTTACCTTCTACAGTGGTGCTTGGAAGTTTGTGAACACTTTAGAATTTTCTATGTATCTGCATAAATATGCCCTAAAACATCATCAAATTTTGCTAAACGTAGACAAAGAGAAACCGATTATTCAAATGATAGAAAAATATTATACTTGGTCGTTTATTTATTGAGGAAAATGATCCAACATTACATATCCGTGAGTGGCAAAAGTATGTGAACGTCTAGGATTCAGTTTAATTTGAAGCTGGAAATTAGAGTCCGGTGTTTTCAATCAGTGGGATGACGATCAGGTGTGTGTGAGTGCCCGGTTTTATTTAAAGAGCAGGAATATATCAGGGTCTGATCTTCACAACACATATCTGTGGAAGTGTATGGAACGAGCAAAGTAGATTTCTGAGGATTTAGAAAAAGAGTTGTTTATGCTCATCAGGCTGGAAAAGGTTATAAAACCCATATTTAAAGAGTTTGGACTCCACCAATCCACAGTCAGACAGATTGTGTACAAAAGGAGGAAATTCAAGACCACTGTTAACTTCTCCAGGAGCGGAGACCAACAACGATCACTGACAGATATGTAATATTGTATCACTTTCTTCAGTACATAAATGACCAAGTATAATCTCTCATTTCTTTAATTGGGTTCTCTCTATCTACTTTGAGGACGTGTGTGAAAATCTGATGTTTTGCAGAAATACAGAAAATTCTAAAGCGTTCACAAACTTTCACGCACCGCTGTAGAAAACGGCCTGTACAAATAACTCCAGGTTAAGCTAATCCCGTGGGAATGCACACTCTTTTTTACAATTTTTTATTTTATTTATTTTTAGGTAAATGATTTGTTCATTACATTTAGTGTAGTTGCCAATGCCACTTTGACAGAGGGGCCCTTATCGCAAATCTCGGAATGATTATGTACCATTTGTTTAATCAGTGTTTGATAACTTCATTCTCTCCAAACTGAAACTAAAGTGTCGGCTTTTCTTTTGCTTCGTTGGTGCTTTGTTGTATTATCAAACAGTGAGGTGTAGCAACATGTAACGTATGACGCACAGGGCTGCCGTGATGGGTCGTCAGCACGTAAGCGGCCAAGACGCACCCATCTCGGCGATTTCTACAGAACTCACTTCTCCTGTGCGAATTGCTGATAAATGTCACCGACGTCCGTCGTAACAATTAAACAGCCATATGTCCTGAAAACCAATCCCGTCCAAATAGGGCTTAAACATTAAACATGTTTATGATCAGAGTTTAGCATGACTGAGTAACATGTATTAATTTGACTTTTCTTTTGATGGTTTTTTGGAAATGAACTAAAATGTGTCTGGTTTGTCTCCAGGTTTTATCAGTGGATTACCAAAATAAGATGATCACACTGAGCAGGAAAAAGTCTCTGATGGAGACCACACTCCCTCTTTTCCTGTCGTACAAGGACGCGCGTTTAGGTCTCATCTCCCACGGCTTTATCGTCTGCGTCAAGGACTTTGGCTGCATCGTAAGATTCTACGGTGATGTTAAGGGCCTTGTGCCGCTGTCTGAGATGACCTCGGAGCCCACCAAAAATCCACAGAGTCTTTTTTACATAGGACAGGTTAGAAAACATCTTTTATTGGGCTGCTTTCCCCCCACTGAACATAAATCTGACACTCATAATGTGATCTGATCATCTACCTACAAGAGCCTGTGAATCCCAGGCTCTATTTTAAATAGGTGAGTTTTGTTAGATTAGTCTATGGAGGGCTGAAGGTTCAAGTGGACCAGTGTTTAGGTTGTAGGCGGTCTCACAGGAGTTCCAAAGATCCTCTAGTTCCGGTCAGATCTGAATTCCATCGTAATGCTTTCTGAGTCTAAAGCAAATTGCTGTATATAGCCAAAAGTGTGTGGACAGCCCTCCAAATGATCGAGTTCAGGTGTTTCAGCCACAGCCATTGCTAACAGGTGCATAAAATCATGCCACATAGCCATGCAATCTCCAGAGACCAGCTTTCTCAGTAGAATGGGTGGTGGTGAAGATCTATGCCACCTTTGCCACAAGTCAGTTTGTGAAATTACTGACATGCTGGATCTGCCGTGGTCAACTGTAAGTGCGATTATTATTATCATATGGATGTGTCTGAGCAACTACAGCTTACCCACAACGTGGTAGACCACAAAAAACTCACAGAGCGGGCCCACTGGAGGCTGAAGCACACAGCCCGTACAAATCGCCTCATCTCTGCTGCATCATTTGGTATAGAGCTCCAAACTGCGTCGGGAAGCAACGTCAGCACAAGAGCTGTGCATCAGGCGCTTTATGAAATGGGTTCCCATTGCCATGCAGCTGCTCATGAACCTAACATCACTAAGTGCGATGCCAAGTGCAGCTAGAGTGATGTAAAGCACTCCGCTACTGGAGCAGTGGAAATGTGTTCTCTGGAGTGATGAATCACGCTTCGTTATCTGGCAGTCCGATGGATGAATGGGGTTTGGGAACTCCATATTAATGACCATGATTTATTTATTTTTTTAAAAAAATGGGATATCCAACAAGCTCATACAGGTGTGATGGTCAGGTGTCCACATACTTTTGACATAAGAAAGCTAGTAATGTAATGATTGCAAAATTCCAAATGAATAGTTTAAGTTTTATGTACTGTAATTTCAAGCACCATGATAAAGTACTGGTGTTCAAAACAAAGTTGTGTAAAACGCACAGAACACCGTGACCGCAACAGACCCCGAAAGAACGCCGTGACCCCCAGCAGACCCCGAAAGAACACAGACCCCAACAGAACGCCGTGACCAAAACAGACCCAGAGAGAATGCCATGACCCCAATAGACCCCAACAGGGTCTAAGGTCTTTACTTCCCATACCACAGCTTCATAATGCCACAGTTTGGAGTTATAGAGTATGAATCTATAAATGTTTGTTATAAATACATTGATCCATAGACCCAGCCATCCAAACAGAGGGAATAAACACCCGAAGTGATTAGAGTAGTTACTGTGTAGTGGACTCTGTGCTCAGGTGATTCTTTTGATTTCCACAGCCCTCATATAAAGTTTTCTTCTCCTTCTTGAAGGGGAGGGGTTTAACTATGTGCCATTAGAAACCAAACCAATTAGCAAAAATATTTCTCTTTGATTCAGAGTTGGTAAATGGATGAATAGATGTGAAGATGCCCTTTAGCTAGTTGTTTATCTTATTTAACATATGAAGAGAGCTGTGTTTATAGAATCGAAGAAATCCTAATCTGAATTACTGATAGCAAGAATACTACACTTGTTGGTATCAAACTCAAAATCCTGTTATAGCGTTAAACCTGCAAGTGAAACAAACTTCCAAGTCGAGTAAGTTAATAAAGGCGTTAAAAACAGTATTGGAACCTTGTTTTAACTTAAGTCAATAAGCATGTCCCAAAAAACTGAGGAATTCATTTTATTTGACACGGCTGTTTACTGTGACTTTACTGGTTGCACATTTTAATTGACAAAAAGCTTTTAATTGAACCTAAGGTTTAGTGATTCCCATAATCTCAGATGGTTCGTCTCTATCATTTTGCCCATTTTACATGTGAATAATGTTCATTTCTCCTTTCTCTCTCTGACCTACAGCTGTTTTTGTTTGGTTTTTCTTCCCACCCCACTGTTTGTATTACTGAACAGGTGGTGAAAGCCAAAGTGATCAAGTGTGACCCTGAAAATGAGAAACTGCTCCTGTCCTTTAAAGCAGTGACTCAGAATGACCTTGAGAAGATCTCAAATGTTAAATTCGACTTTGAAATCGGAAAGGTCAAGTATCATTGAACGTTCTTTTTGTTTTTATGGAGGAAGAGCTTACTACTCTTTTGCGTTTTATATCGTTAAACGTGTTCCCGGTTAATAAAATGTCATTAAATGTCTGTAGATGGCAGTCCTTGGCATGACTGGTGTTTTTGTTTATTTATTTTCAGAAAGTGGAAGTCGTTGTATGCAAGAAATCCCCGGCTGGCCTTGAAGTGTCTATTCTTCCAGAAGAGATGCCTGCTCTGCTTCCCACAGCGCACCTCTCTGACCATGTCTCCAATTGCCCTTTGCTGTGGGCGGGGATACAGGAGGGAGACGCCGTCTCCAACGCTGTGTGTCTGAGCAAACGCAAGCAAAACATTGTATCCTCATGGGCTTATCTGCTTTTATTTCAGTAGAGATGTTAATGGGGCTTTGGGTTCAAGAATGTAATCGTGACTGAAATGCTGTTTTGTCAGAGTGCTATTCGATGAATAGTGGGTGTGTACGAAACGTGTGGTTCATTCATCTGGTCAATTTTTGCAAGCAGCATGCATGTATAATTTACTGTCATGTATATCACATAATCGCATGCATCAACCAGTCTTTAAATAACGGTAGAAAACACCAGGGAGTCGTTTGTGGAGTAATTTGTAGATTCCCCAATCATACCTTATTTAATTTATATCTCATTGGGTCTCACTGTTGTTGGGAACATTTCTTTACCATTTATATAATATAAAATAATATATCTCAAACCATTGCGTTATGAGACAACTGACTTAAAAACAGCGAGGCATCAATGCCTTCTATTTGGGATTCATCCAATGTGTTCACCTGTATTTTGTGAGTTGAAGGGAAATTCCAAACCTAACCTAAATGAGACAGAAAAAGGGTGGGTAAATTCATATCGATAAAGAGCCATCATTTACTCCTGGGGTACTATTTAGGCATTGCCTTTAGTATTTGGATGTTTCTCATAAGCTTTGTGCAGCATTCAGACGAGGATCTAAACTTTGATTTTTTTTTTCCTAAAAATCAATCTGTGTAGTTTAGTGGAATCAAATTTCAGACACAAAATCCACTCAACAGATTTATACTTTACTGGCATTCCAAAACCGCCTTACTTCTCATTTTTTGATGATGGGGTATTATTTGATTCTAGAGAACGTCTAGAGAATCGTTTTTGCCACCTTATGCTGCTTCCTGGTGTCCGAGGAGTGTGCGTTTCATTTCCGTTGAACATGAATCTGCCTTTATCTTGGTAAATGTCCATTTATCGATCCATTCAGCCACCGAAGTGCCCCCACCCCCCTTACTAGAAACCATTAAACCCTCTACTGGAGTGATGGAGGGTTGGAAGTGTTGCATCTTGGGTATTGTTTTGATTTAACATGTCATCAGATTAATAGACACATGCTTAACCATAGATCGAATTATACACTTTGACAGGGTGTGACCTGAAACACACACTCTATTCCCATGAAGTTATCCACTGACTGGATACACAGTCAAGGATTCCCATAGTCCCTTGCTTCTTAACCAAACCACACAGATTCTCAGTAAGAAGCCCTTGCTGATTGCGGCTCTAGAGGCAGAAAACCTGGTTACGTGTTTCTCAGAGCTAGATGTGGGGATGGTGATGGTAGGCTGGGTGAAGACCATCATGTCCTACGGCGTCTTTGTTGAATTCCCTCACGGCCTGGTCGGCCTCGCACCCAAAGCTGTGAGTCGCCACTTCTTCATTGTTTCTTCTTTATTTTGTTGCCAGTGAAGCATTGCTTTCATTCCGTCAGTTATTGAAAAGCTGATCCATAATTCGCACAACCAACACAATGAAAATATAAGGAGAAATTAAATCTTGACGCAGAAACACAGTGCTGCCTGTTTTAGTGATCAGTGATGTATTATTTTAATCTGCCTTATAGGCCATGAGTGATAAGTTCATCACAGATCCCACAGTAGCGTTTGAGGTAGGACAGACGGTGCTGGCCGCAGTGACTAACTTGGATGAGGAGAAGCGGCGGTTCTTGATCAGCCTGAAGGCGTCAGAGGTGAGCTGGGCAGAGAGTGAACCCCAAGCCAGACTGATCCGGGGTCAGCGCGAAAGAATGGCCGTCTGCGAAGCCATGACCTCGAGAGGTAGGAGAGAAGTCAATTAATGGGAATGTCAATAAATACTACGACAGTGGATCATGTTGAGTTAGTATGCATTGTCAGATCCTACCCTCTAGCTATCTTCTATACAATGATGTATGCAGGATTTGGCTAATCATGTTCATTACAAAATAGTTTACTACTTCAGTACTTTTTGAGTGAATACAATTGTGCTCACCTCGTGCTTTCATTTACTGAAAATATGCCCGTTATTTCATGCAGAACCCGAGTTTAAGTAAGGGTATGGTTCAGTCTTGTTTATGGATTGACCCATATGAAAGGAAAAGCAAATACGCAGTATACATGTCCTTTCACGTTAAAGTCACGGGCAGTGAAGGCAATATCTCAGTATGTCTCTGTAGCACACCCCAAAGCCTGAGAGATCTTTACTTAAGAATCTATATCAGTAGCTGAGAGTGTAACTGAATTCAGAGTTGATGTTTCAAAGCAAGCTGGATCTCTTGGTGTTCAGGACACTAATATGATGGTGTGACAGAAAAAAAAAATTTGGGGGAGATATTCTCGATTTAGCTTTGTAGTTAGTCACTTTCAAAAAAAAAATAAAATAAAAATCTTGTCCTGTAGGGTATCGTTCTCATGAAAGTGGATAGGCATGGGTGAAGCTGGGAGTGAGAAATCTTCCACGGCTGTAAAAAGACTCGAGAGAACTCTGTTGCTCTCCGTATTTAGCTAGCTAAACCACTGTCAAGTTTGTTTAGATTAGGAGGTGTTGTGGGGTATTTCAAATGCTATTAACTTTTCTGACTTCCTGTTTCAAAAGGAAATACATCAACATACGGAATCAAATCACAGATTTCGAGCCTTTTTTTTTTTTTAAGTTGTAATTTGTGTGTTCAGTTTATGCTTTAAAGCATGGGCATGTTTTCTTTAGACAAATGTGGGTACGGTTTCATGATTTACTCTTAATGGGAAGTTGGGTTAAGAGCACTAAACAAATGCTTCTGTGTTTTTCTGTTGTTTAATAATATTTCTTAGTCAATTTAATATTCAATATAGGTATTTTAAAAAAAAAAAAAAAAGGCTTCAGAGCATACTGTAGTAAAACCTTTTCTTTTTTTTCTCTCAAAAGCATTCCCTTGAATTGTCTTTTATTGCGATTTTGATCGCTCTCGTTCTCCCTCCAGGTGACTCGGACTTGATGCAGCAGCTCTCCGCTGTGTCACTTGGGGATAAACTGAAGATGACCGTCGACGTGACTAGAGAGGATGGCTCGGTCATACTGACCTCAGATCAGCTCAGCCATGCCACAGTCCTGGCCTCCAAGTACCACGTAACAGGTCAGCCCATCAAGATACTACACCCTGCATCCATTCATTATATCCTGAAATATCACTAACAATTCGGATGTGGATGTTGGACTGTTATAGATGTGAACACCACTCCGGGCAATCAGGTCACTGCTGTGGTGCTTTACGTTGACTATTTGACCTCTGAGGTGCATGTGTCCCTCCTGCCAAATCTCACGGTGAAGAAGAAAACGGTGAGTAGAAACAGCCACCGATGTCGGTCGTTTTAACGAGATAAAAACGGGTTTAATTCCATGTAGATTTTGCGGCTGGTGTTGGTAGCACACCTGAACACTAGAGCTGGCTTGTATGTAGTTGTTTTTTGCAGCACTTTTATCACTGTTGGTACTCTTAAAGCAGCAGTGTGTCATTTTTAGAGGCTTGGGCTGCATTGATGAAAACGTTGACCAGTCTTTCCTTTATTCTCATCCCCATTGTCGAAACTACACGCGCCTTGAACCTTAGCTGTTAACAATTATTGTGCAACCGAACAGCTGTTTAGCCTGGCGCAGAACTAGTTTCTGGACCAGAAAAATTTGAACAGAGGCTTGAAATGAAAAAAACGAGCGAGATCCATTGAATGGAAGTTTTGCAGAGCAAACTTTTAAGGTAGCATTTAATGTAGGTGATTGTTACAGGTCTAGAGACACCTTTTAAAACTTAAACAGCATCTGTAACAGGTGATTGCTTTGTATTTTGTCTGGCCCATAACTCAATTTGAATAAATGACTCTGCTGAATAAATACATATACAGATTTTGGAATTTATATAGACTGGTGGAAGTGTCTCATTTTAATTTAATTTAATGTAATATTCTATCTTAATAATATTGAAGTTGTGCATTTGAGTGGAAGAAAGCAAGAAATAGTGGAGGCAGAGCCTTAACTGTTATTTTCTCTGTGAAGGGTATTAGTTTAGGTGCATGAGTGCAGGCAGGCTCAGGCAAAATAGGTGGAGTCCCGCATGTCGTGGGGTATTAGATTTTAATTCCAGCTAGATCACATGCAGGTTTTCTTTTGATATTGGTTTTACTTCTAGCTCAGGATTCATTAAGACATATACACTATTATATATCATTGTAAACTCGTATTCCGTTTTCATTTCTACAGTTAAATAAAGACTCCCAGTACACTGCGACTGTCCAGTACGTGGACGAAGACTTTGCCGTAATCTCATTGGGCAGTACCGGTCACCTGACTGTAATTACCACAACCGCCCACCTAAACGAAACGTTCCGTTTCAAATCTGAAAAGCTGTCCGTGGGTCATAATATAACCGTGATCGTAACTGACCCAAGCAGTGAACATCTGGGTGGACGAGCTCTCGTAGATCAGCTGTCACGTGAAAACCACAGCACGTCTCAGAATGGAAGTAACGAACACAAATACAAGATCGGGGAGTTCGTGATGGTGAAGGTTAAAACCGTCAAACCTCTGTGTGTACTCGTGACTATGCCGGATGGAACCACAGGAAGCGTGCACGTTTCTCAGATCCATGAGTCGCCCAAAGTAGGAGGACTCCCCACGTCGTCCCTGAAGGTCGGCACTGAGGTTAAGGGAAGGATCATCGGTGCTCGTGAGATCAACGGCCACAGGTAACTTTATTTTTTATTCTTTTTATTTATGTTTTTTACAAGAAGGTTTGATTTTGAAATCGTGATCACTTTAATGCCTGTTTTGCTCTGCAGGTTTCTCCCCATCACACATCCCAACTTTGTCTTCTCTGTGCCTGAGCTCACACTTCTCCCCAGGTACATGAAACATTGTTAGCTCAGTAACATGGTTTGTTTACCAGTTTCACTACATTAATACAGGAGCATCTCAAAAAGGTTGAATATCGTGGAAAAGTACTTTTTTTTTTTTTTCTTCTCTTCTTCTGTAATTTATATATTATTTATTAATATTTAACTAAAAATGAACTAAATATTTCACTTGATGCGTAATGAATCTAGAGTTTAAGAAAGTTCTACTTTTTGAATGAAATTACTGGAAAAAATGAACTTTTCCCACGATATTCAAATTTTCTGAGATGCACCTGTACACCTTTCTTTCAGTCAAATGAATGAAGATGTGCCTGTCGCCTCACTGGAGAACAAGCCTACACCGGAGAGCTATAACCCTGGACAGGAGCTCATATGCTATGTAGCTAAAGTAAGCGTTTATGTTTATGTAAGCGTGCCAGTTTTAAGCAAAAGTTGGTGTCATGGCACGTAAATAAATAAATAAATATTTGTTCCTTTCACTTGTGTACAGTACATTCCACGGTCAAAGTCTCTTGAGGTTGCGGTGTCTCCGACCCTCTTTGGATACGTGGAGCTGATGGATATGATCACTAAACGCAGAGTGAGTAAAACAGTTCTTACTAGATTAGGACTCAAACTGTGCTGATTATAAACTACAGCTCACATTTACTGCTAGTTGCTGATGGTAGACAAAGGACCTTTAACTGCAGTAATAAAAGTAGAATTACGCATAGTACACACAGTTTCCAGAGAAACGGGATGTTCAGATGCGCAGGCAAAGTGCTTCTGAGGCCAGTTTATATTTGAAATGATTAAAGATGTGAGGAATAATCATAATGTACATAGTACTTGTTGAGATCTACTTTTTAAATGCTGTGGTTCAATGCACAATGCAACTTCAGTTCAGACATTTTGCAGATCACATGCAAAGTAGTGATCATGTTGGGCAGCCGATGATGAAAAAGACCAAGTGATGTTTTTCCAGACTTTATCTGTCAAGTTTCGGTGAACCTGTGCCCACTGTAGCCTCAGATTCAGGTTGCTGGCTAACAGGAGTGGAACCTGACGTGGTCTTCTGCTGCTGTTGTCGATCTGCCTCAAGGTTTAATGCATTGAACTGCTTTTCTGTTCATCACGGTTGTAAAGAATGGTTATTTCAGTTACCATAGCCTTCTTGTTATTGAATTGAGTTTGTGCCAAAAGTATTGAACATAACTCTTTTTTTTTTTTTTTTTTTTTTTAAATTATTTTAAAGAAATGAATGTAAATCTACACTGAGAGAGAAGTAAAACACTCTGAAACTGAAAACAATTAACTCTGTGGCAAAAAATTTTTTACGTTGTCTTCAAATAAACATTCTTTGTTTTTCTTTTCACCAATCTTGGTTTATGAATGCGCTGCCAGAGTTTTCGTTTAAGCTCTGCGAGTTTACGTTCGCCATTCTGGCTCACACCTCTAGTGTGGGTGGGCTTAGCAGTGATTTACTCTCATTGGCTAGTGCGATTTGGATCGGCAGCTCGAGTGTCCGGATGAGGAGGAGGCGGATGATGACGATGATGACGCCGAAACGTCATGCCGCTCCTGAGAGCTCATCTCGGAGGAAATAGTCCTACGAGTCTACCCAAAAACTCAAATATTCATTACAAACTAATATACTGCGCAAACAAAAAATTTGAAAGCGTAAATGGAAACTCTGGCTGAACCACGATGAGAGAAAGCGAAGCTTAGAAAACTGTTAACAAAGGAGTGTTTTTCTTCTTTCTCGTTGTGTATATCGTTCATTTCTTGAAAAGCTATGTTCAATAATTTTGGCACAAATGATTTAATTCCATATCCTGTCGGCTCAAAGCTAGGCTGGCCATTCTCCTCTGACCCCTTTCATCAGCGCAGCGTTTCCAGCAGCAGAACTGTCGCTCACTCAATGTTTCATTGTGTTTTTGCACGATTCTGTGTGAACTCTATAGAGACTGTTGTGCGTAAAAATTGCAAAAGATTGCCAATTTCTGAAATACTCAAACCAACCCTACTGGCACTATGAACAGTGCCACAGTCAGAGTCACTGACTACATGGACAGCAGTAATCTAATTATTGACCTTATTCTGAATAAGACTATTGTGATTAAGGTGTTTACATGAGCTGCTTTTAGAATACTCCTCTCATGTTCCTGTTTTACATGTTATAGAACATAGAGCGATTAACGGCACACGTCATTACGTCCCTCCAGAATTTCACGTGTCAGCATACAGTCCGTCTTCGTTATGGTATCGTATACAGTTTCAGGGTTTCGTTTTTAATTTTATGAAAGCTTCAAGTGCAGTTAATTATTTGTCGTGCTATACGTGCAAATAGACGACTGCTTGAAGCCGTGGGCTGCGTCCCAAACCGCATACTTACCGTCTATATAGTATATAGAGATACGTGTATTTCTCCTACTATATAGTAGGTAAGTATACAGTTTCGGACGCAGCCTTGCTCTCTTGTTTACTGTCAAACGTGTGAGCACCTCCGTGTGTGTATGTATGTGTCCTGTCGCAAAATGCGGTGAAAACTCCCACATTAAGGTGTGTACATGTCTATAATGCGACTAAAACAAGAATACTCCCCACGTCTTAATTCGATTTGTGTTCACTTCGAGTATGACTTTAATCAGAATAAGGTCATCAATAATCACTGTTTACATGATAGCTTCTTAATCAGAGTATCGTCTTAATCGGGTTAATACCGGGTTGTTGTCGTCCGAGTAAATGTACTGACTGAAATCACATTTTGTTCCCCATCCCGATGTTTGATGTGCACATTAAACCGAAGCTCTTGACTTGTATCTGTTAGATCTGTGATTCTTTACTGATTAGTCAAATACATGCATTATTACAGTGAGGGAAAAAAGTATTTGATCCCCTGCTGATTTTGTACGTTTGCCCACTGACAAAGAAATGATCAGTCTATAATTTTAATGGTAGATTTATTTGAACAGTGAGAGACAGAATAACAACAAAAAAATCCAGAAAAACGCATGTCAAAAATGTTATAAATTGATTTGCATTTTAATGTGGGAAATAAGTATTTGACCCCCTCTCAATCAGAGATTTCTGGCTCCCAGGTGTCTTTTATACAGGTAACGAGCTGAGATTAGGAGCACACTCTTAAAGGGAGTGCTCCTAATATCAGTTTGTTACCTGTATAAAAGACACCTGTCCACAGGAGCAATCAATCAATCAAATTCCAAACTCTCCACCATGGCCAAGACCAAAGAGCTCTCCAAGGATGTGGAGAGCTGTACATAGATGCTCCTTTTATGTACGTCAGCAGTATTCGGTTCAGTACTGCAGCGTGTGTTTTATAAAAGAAAAGCATATTATGTTTGTGATTGCCTCAGGGATTGAAACTGATGTGAGCGTTTGAGTTGAAACTTTTTAATAGATCACTTGGAAACTTTTTCTTCTTAGTTTCAGTTTGGTTTCCACGCAGCTCAGCAGTATTGTGCATGGGGTAGCATAGGTTTGTAAAAGTAACTCGAATAACTAGTTCAAGGTTCAGCAGATTATTATAATGTTTTGCTGCTGTTGTTGCAAAAAACAGACACGTTTGAATGAATTAAGCAAAAAATATTTGAATCTGCATTAAAAGAACTGAATTTGCACATTGTTTGGAACGCTGTGTGTGGACTTTATTTGTGGTTTAAAAACCCCAATGACTCCTGGTGTTTTTCTGTTTTCCGTTCCCAGGAGGCAAATGAGCCACAAAAGCTCTTCAAACATGGCCAGTGTGTCTCCGCGAAGGTCGTCAGTATCAGCCCCAAAAAGCATCAGCATCTCAAACTTTCGCTTACAGGTATTCCCTTAAAGAAGTAGCATTGTTAATAAAACATGAAGTGCTTTTAAAAAGATAAACCATTATCTTATGCTCTCACGCAGTAATAGCAGAATGCAGTTTGAGTATCAGATACAGCTGACGTCGTGGTAACGGATACTACCTTAAAAAAAAAAAAAAAAGGACTTAACATTGATTTTAGATCCACAGTATTCCGCACTGCCGGCCAACCTCAGCGTTCCCAGTGCTCTTTTAGTTTGCTGAGTCATATGCTGAATACACATACGCACACACACTTCCTGCTGCGATCATGACGCACAGTAAGTGGCTCCTTCGGGTGATCTCATCGTTTCCTATGTTTCCATAGGGACGCGCACTCTCGAGACCGGGGTCGTTACCATGGGCATGGTGTGGAAAAGCATCCCCCACATGGGCTTGCTTCTGAAGCTGCCGTGTGGGAATTTCGGCCTTGCACGTATAACCGATTTAACAGACGAATACGTGGACGCTCCGTTTGAGCAGTTCAAAGAAGGCCAGGTGGTCAGGTATGAGTATCTGTGTGTATGGATTGAAACCAAATCACACAACAGAAATTGGATCAAAGTGCTGCACCGTGAGGTGAAGTGAATTTGGTCACCAACCCTCTTTCTTGAGATCTACAGCACATTCCTACAGGTTTCATCTCCAAACACACCTGTTTTAGTTAATCAAGAACTTCTTAAGGCAATGCTGGGCACGATTATGGGTGGAGCTAAAGTCTTCAGGAAGGTAGGTCTGCAGGAACAGGGTTGGTGACCACTGGACTGCATCAAAAGCACAATATATAATAAGACAATGCAGAAAAAGACAGATGTAAGGAAAGTAAGATGAAAAGGAGGTGTTTATTCACTTTTTTTTTTTTTTTTTTTTTGCATGTGTCTACACTCTACAGATGCTGTGTTGTTGGCAAGGAAGGCTGGAGGTTCCTGTTGTCTCTACGCCCATCCAGGTACATTACAGCAGTACTTCACAAAGCGGGGTCTATGATTTTTGTCTTGTTTGATGATTGTTGGTTGTGATTTCCACCACCATCAAAAATGCAAAGTTATTATATTTGTTATTGAGTTCTTATATCTTAGATAATAACTCGTTCGACTTGGATTTCATGCACCACGGTATTCACTGGTCCAGACACCATGTTAAGACACAAACACAAAATGAAACTGTCCTGGTTTGATTTTGTGTATATTGTAGAGTGGGCAATATAAATAGTAGTCCATGTTGGTTTTTCCCTTCTCCATTTCTTCTGCTGAATGTATGTAGGATCAAGCCTGGTAAAGCCTTACCAGTCAAAGACGTGGACATCAACTCTATCTCGGATCTCGAGGTGGGACAGGTCATCCAAGGTTACGTAAAGAACGTTGGAGAACGGGGCATATTTGTGAGGTACTAAAGATTTTATTCGGATCCTGTGTGGGGTTTTTTTGGCCTGTCTTATGTGTGTTTCTCAAATGGTAATTTGACGTAAAAGTAATTTGGCGGTTTTTTTCAACCAGTAACTAGGAATTTGTTCTGTTGACTCATAAAAGGTTATCCAGATCAGTCGTCGGAAGAGTCCTGTTCCAAAACGCCACAAACTACTTTGCAAGCGACACCGATCTCTTCTTCAAATACGTCTCCCAGAACACACTGCTGACAGCCAAAATTCTCTGGTAAGTCTGCACAGACGCTGTATCTTAATCTTTTATAAGTATCTGTCTGAGTTAATGTTTTCTCGAGAAGCCAGGCTTATAAAAGGCATGAAGTGCTATACGATACAGGAGTCTTGTTCGGGTCTACGATTAAATTTTTTTTTGAAAACTGTTATGTAGTAGTATGAAAGTACTTTAGTAGTAGTATGAATGTATATCATTTGGTGTGTTTTGTCTGAAATCAAAACCTGAGGAACTTCCCAAGGCTAGATGATGGTTATCATTCAACTCCGTCTTCCTTCAGAGCCCAGTCATCATCTTAGATCTTAGACCCCATTAAGTTTAAAAAAAGTTTTGGTTTTCAGCCATTTTTCCAGTTACTGCAGCTTTCTCCACACTGGCATCAGCTCAACCCCCTCCATTTGCTCAAAATCGATCAGAACTTAGCATGCCGTCTTCTCTCTAGTACTCAGCCTTGGCAGCATATTACATCACCGTGTATTCACACTGGCTTCCTGTAAAAAAATAAATAAAAATTCCCCATCACCTACAAATGTTGCTCTGATTAGTCTTTTTATTTTCTTTTATTTGCCTTATCTTCTCATCTCCTGCCAACACACTCATATCTTCAGATCTTCCATGTACCTTGCATCTCGCACGCTTCTTGTTTTAAAATCTGTTGTTTTTTTCTCTTTTTTTTTTTTTTCTTCCAAATGTACACTCTGTCTAACCTGTATTGACATGTCGCTTTTCCACTAAACAGCTTGACACAGCTTGATTAACAGATTAGGACCTAGGGTTAAACATATCCCGAGAGCACCGTTTCCCATCACTTGTGAAAGTAGGAGTTCAAAGGAGCAGTAAAATACTACTCCGAATTACTTTAAAATGAAACCAGGCATGTCACAAAGCATGAGGTGAACCCCACAAGGTGAAACATTGAGTACGAAGCACATCGAGTGCTTTCTTAATTGCAGTGTGCATACCCAAACAGCCAAATATGCCAATGCTTTGTTTTTTGTAATGAGATTACAGATACATTCGAGTGTAGACTTGATCATACATTACAGTATACCAAAACCAGGTCATTCCTGTAGCACGATCTCAAATGCAGCTCTACACCAGACACGGTATGATGAAATATAGAAAATGAAACTAATAAAATTAGGTAAAATCATACAAAATTCTGTAAACAACTATCTCTCTCTCTCTCTCTATCTATATCTCTATCTATCTATCTATCTATCTATCTATCTATATCTATATCTATATATATCTATATATCTATCTATATATATATCTATCTATATATATATATATATATATATATATATATATATATATATATATATATATATATATATATATATATATATATATATATATATATATATATATATAATATTGTGTGTGTGTTCATTATTATCACGACTTGCAGTAACATGTAGTAGTCATAGACTCTCTGGTAGAGATTTCCCAGTGTGGAATTTCCCAAATATCTGTGTTTGTGTTCAGCATTGACACAGAGACCAGCCATGTGGACCTCTCCTTGCTCCCAGAGGACACTGGAAAAGCAGACATTCTCCCAGAATCCCTTGGGCTTCCGCTGCGCCTGAGGGGAAAGAAAAAGGAGTTGCGTGACCAGAGGAATACCGAGAGGAAGCGCACGATGTCTGAGAGCAAGCAGGTGTGTGTCTATCTATGTGCATTTATGGTGGATGCAAAAAATATATATATATAAGTTTGCTACGATATAACCTGAGCTCGGGTTACTGTCTCACATGTTCTCCTCATGTCTGTATGGGTTTCCTCTGGGTTATCTAGTTTCCTTCCTCCTCCCAAAAGCTAGTTATATAGAGAAATAGTTTTTCATCCAATATTATTTAGAGATATTATGATTAACGAAGATAAACTATGTGTTATGTATCATGTCCCCCCCCCCCCCCCACTTCAGCTCGACTGTTACCTCACCCCCACGTCAGTTCATCTCTCACTGACATTTCCTCATTGTTGAGTGACAATGCAGTTCAATCACTCAAGATAGCTGTGTGTTCTCTTTAAGCAAGCACAGAAATATAATGCTTCACTCCCGGTGTGTTTGGTGTGCCCTGTGTGATTTAAAAAAAAAAAAAAGTTGCTTCTGGTTACTTCAGCACTGTACTGCTCTCCCCCTCTCCTCTCTTTATATAATTATATAATTAGTAGTCTTTGTTTTATCTGGGCGTGGTGCCCCAAGTGTCACTTGTGTGTAGGAAACCTTGTCATTGTGGTTGTCTTCTGCTGTTGTAGGGTTGACATGTTGTGTTTTTCTGCTGGCTGCAGTTGTGGTTATGAGTTACTGTAGTGACTAGTAACTGTCAGCTCGAACCAGTCTGGCCATACGTACTCCTGAACTCTTCTCATCAACAAGCCGTTTCCATCTGATGCTTTTTGTTTTTTCGTACCATCCTGTGTAAAGTCTTTATTTACATCCAGTTGTGTGTGAAAATCACAGGAAAAAAGAAACGTACTCATCTGGCACCAACACCTATGCCACAGTCACTGAGAAAATCTATTGATGTTTGATGTGAATATTAACCAAAGTTATTAACCTGTATCTGCGTTGTGCTGCTGCCACATGATTGGCTGATCATGGCATGAATATGCAGGGGTATAAGTATAGATGTCCCTAATAAAATGGCCAGTGAGTATAGCTCACGTGGTTTGTTTGCTTTTCTCTCTACAGAATGAAGCTGTACCACAGAAGAGAGTAAGGAAAGAAGAAGAAGAAAAAAAGGCTCCAGAGATCAAGAAGAAGAACAAGTTAACGAAGGAGAAAGCGCAAGCTGAAGATCAGGATAGCGGAGTTGAGGTGTATTTTAGAGAAAAAGACAAAAAGGACAAAGTAAAGAAAAAGGTGAGCCTAAAACTGCTACTACTCCCTATGCAATCAGATTCCAGGGAGGTTTTAACTACTATGTTGGATTTATGGAATAATTTTATATCATTGGACTGATGAAAGTACACAAAACGGTCTTATTTATTAATTAATTAATTTATTTATTTATTTATTAATTAAGGGTAAAATTGAGGTTTGCGCTCCAGACGTGCCATGCAGGCTACAGGTAGCATCTGATTTCTCCTGGGACATAGCGCTGAGCGCTCTCAAACCTGCATCTTCAGCCCAAAACACGTACGAGTCCAGCGACGATGAGCAAGACGATCACAGCAAGGTCTGTCTTTCACACGTGCACACAATAATTTAGAATCCGACCTGTGCATGTGCACCAATAACAACTCATATATCGTACATGCTCATAACTTTGAGGTGCACAAATAATAAATTCATTTGCTAACATCTAGTCAGTCCTTTAACTCGACAGTTAATCACTCCGAATCGTCTTTCATCGTTTCTCCAAACTCGCGTCTCCTCAACCGGTCTGCTTTCTCTCCCCCAGACACCGAAGAAGTCTCGTCGGCAGGCGGAGACGGAACGAAAGGAGGCAGAGCTCAAGCTCAGCAAACTGGAGGCGGAGCTCATGGAGCCCTTGTCGCGACCGGAGAGCGCAGAGGCGTTTGAGCGGCTGCTGCTCTCGTCTCCAGACTCGTCTCTGCTCTGGATGCAGTACATGGCCTTCCAGCTGCAGGCCACACAGATCGAGCAGGCTCGCGCTGTAGCCGAGAGAGCCCTCAAAACAATCTCTTTCAGGTGGGCACCTGAGAATCTGGTCAGCTCCAGAATTATTGGCACCCTTGGTTTAAAAAAAGTGTTATGAAACGTCTGTGGTTTAATCTCGGACAGAAAATATTTTAAAAAATCTTTTGTGCATTCTGTCTCTCATTTTGATGAACGAATAAGGAAATTTGGCCTTTGTGTCACATTTAAACTCCATTGATATAGGAAGTCATAGATGACTCATTCAGTAACACTTTGCTCATGAGAAACGTTTTTGTTTTTTCAGTTTCTTTGAATGCTTCAATCAGAATAGGAAAAATAAATTGAAGTTTGGGTTTTAAAAAAATGTAATGAACACATATTTGTCAGTGCGAGAATAACCTGAGAGAAACCTTTTTACCCATCTTTACCAAGGGTGCAGATTGTGTGTCGGTCTGTATGCACAGTTCAGTGTTAAATTATGGTGGGTTGGTGGTTAGCGCGTTTGTCTCACACCTTCAGGGTCAGGGTTTCAAATCCTGTGTGCGTTAAGCTTGCGTGTTCTCCTTGTGCATCGGGGGTTTCCCTCAGGCATTCCATATTCCTCCCCCAGTCCAAGGACATGTTGTAGGCTGATTGGCATTTCCAAATTGTCCATAGTGCGTGAATGGGTGTGTGATTGTAATTCTCTTTTTGTGCTATGTAGGGAGGAGCAGGAGAAGCTGAATGTGTGGGTAGCTCTGCTCAACCTGGAGAACATGTACGGTACTGAAGAGAGCCTTCAGAAAGTGTTTGAGCGAGCCATTCAGTACTGCGAGCCCATGCCTGTCTACCAGCAGCTGGCAGATATTTATGCCAAGTCCAACAAAATCAAGGTGAGAATCTGCCCCTTTAATCTGGTATTATACATTCATTTAGAGACATTTTTTTTTTCTTTGCCATACATCATGTATTTGAAATTGAAAGCATTTTGAAACTTTTCAAGTTTATTTATTAACTGCTATGTGCATGTCTTCCAAATCTGTGTGTGTGCATGTAGGAAGCAGAGAACTTGTATAAGAACATGGTAAAGCGCTTCAGGCAGGAGAAGGCCGTATGGCAAAGTTACGGGTCCTTCTTGCTGCGTCAGGGACAGAGCGATGCTGCCAATGCTCTCCTCCAGAAGGCACTGCAGAGTCTGACCAATAAAGAGCGTAAGCAAATGTTTTTACATATTCCATTCACACGCTGATGCTAGCTATGATCTTAACTTGCCAGTATTGCACTTTTACAGTCGTTTGATGTATTTTAGTTATTTGTTCACCGTAATTTTTTTATTTATTTTTATGCTGGATAATTGACTACGTTTTACCATTACAGATGTGGACCTGATAGTCAAATTTGCTCGGTTGGAATTCCAGTACGGGAATGAAGAGCGAGCAAAGGCCATGTTCGAAAAGGTCTTGAGCACCTACCCCAAACGCACAGATGTGTGGTCTGTTTTTATAGACCTGATGATGAAGCACAGCTCACAGAAAGATGTCAGGTGGGTTGCCGGTTAGTTGTAGGGAAAACAGAAAACTCTTGTAAGAGAAAACGTCTGTATATGTGCTTTATATAGGACTTAGTTTGCAGATCCAAAACGTGGATTATACATATTACAGACCTGGGCCATGTTTGTCATACATGGATTATTGAGTTAGCTTGTTTGGAATGATTATTTGACATGATTCATCTAACTTTAAACCGTCAAAAAGATTACATCGCTCTGATGAGAGTCTACGGATAGACGTTTTTAATTGGTGTAACACAGTGAGGTGAGACATCGTGCCATTGCCACCTGCAGCATCATCTGGGGAAAACCCTTCACTTTGTCAAAATATTTGATGTTTTCTACTGTATATAGTTCTAAAATGACAGCTTTTCATGAACATCAAGGATCTCAACCAGAAGCACAGTTCTAGCATTTTCTAACATAATTCATTACAATTAAATAAATAAATACAATTAAAATGCCGGTTATCAATTTAATCTATTTAAGCCCTGGTAAAGTCCAGGTGAAAACTGAAATTTGAGCTAGTTATATCCATTGTCAAAGCTAAATTGAGCATGAACAAATCCACAATGAAATCTGAATTGATCCTCCTCTCTAGGGCTCTCTTTGATCGTGTGGTACACCTGAGTGTGTCTGTGAAAAAGATCAAGTTCTTCTTCAAGCGCTACCTGGACTACGAGAAGAAGCACGGCACACCAGAGAGCATCCAAGCAGTCAAGCAGAAAGCCATGGAGTACGTGGAGTCAAAAGGGACTGACGCCGCTAACTAGAACAGGCAGTCATTGTGGAACCATTAATCATGGGAACCAATAAACATGAGGACAGTAATCCTAATCTTGTGGCTTTGGAAGGACTGAATGCATCTTCATTACTCCATTATCTCCGGTTCTTTGGTAAAATTGCATCAGTTTTGCTTGCCTGGATTCTTTTGTGGAATCTAATTTGACGGACTTAATAGGACTGATGAACAGACATCAGCCTTTTAACCAGAAGAAAAACAAAGCAGATGATTAAGAGGATGGGCAGTACATTTTTTTTTTTTTTTTTTTTAAATTGAGATTGAAGGGGTGGGCGGGGGGAGTTTGTAATGATATTATGAATGCAAGATTTTGTAAGTGAATGAATTAAAATGTTCCAAATCAGGCACTCTTTGTATAAAGAGCTTTATCCACAAAACATTTTATTCCAAAAAAACAACAAAAAACACATCAAACTATACAAAATAAAAAAAAAAAAGTGGCAATAGATTGGCCCTGATACATATTCAGTAATGGGGAAGTACAGTTTAACTGCTGATTATTAGTTCATATCTTCATATTTCTTCTTTTAATCACTATACAAGGCCCAGTAAAGACTTGCAGTGCCTTTTGAACAGAACAACACATTTTATCTACATACTATAGCCTTTTAACTTCAGGCCAAAACTGACTGATTATCATGCATTTATATTGTGTCTGCTTAGTTACACACTGTGTTTGTGAACAGTGCTTGTCATACACTTGCTGCAGTTCAGTGTTGTTTCTCATTAGTTGCTTAGAGGTGCCTCATGAGACGAAACCGCTGAGCTGTTTACCTGCCTCTTGCCCTACTTCTCATACCTTGCTAAGGAACACTGGTCTAATCGCAAAGTCAAAGAAATGGCAAGTATTTTTGCTTCTTGCCAATTAGGTGCTACTTCTCAAGTCCACTAGGCCTCCAGGGGTTGGTGCATATGGAGGTTGGATTTAGTCTCCTCCAGTGGTGGCGTTTGGATCTTGTGTGCTCTGAGTTTGGCAGTTGTGGAGACGATAAACATGGGCGTGGCCCAAGGGTTTTTGCAGTTGTGCCATTTTTTTTTGTTTGTTTTTATTTTTATTTTTTTTATGTGTATAGGATCACACCTCCTCAGGGTCTTGTGGCCCCTCTGTTCCACGGGGTGTGTTGTGCAGTCGTATGATGGGCTTGTTGCACATGGGGCAAACACTGCGAATCTCCAGCCATTTCAACAGGCACCTGAAAAGAACAGTATGAGAATATCATAGCTTAATGAGAATCATCTTTACATTTTTGGGTTTTTTTTTTTTCTGGAAAAAAACATTTATATAGAACTACTCTAGTTTGTATGGTGCTTTCCCTTCATTTAATTTGACAGTTTTTAGGCAAGCAACTTGCAATCTAATGCGATACGTTCAAAACCAAACAAAGGCCCAACAATGGCTTGCTGGAAGTCCTCAGAATTGAACTGACAACATTCCAGTGACTAGTAACTGACCTCAACTACGTTACCAAGTCCCTACTTGTAATCACAACAAAAACAAAGCATTGTGCCACACCCACTGACATAACAGCCAAACTTTAAACTTGACCTGCACTGTAAAAACATGTACACATGCCACAAGCATCAAATATAAAATTTAGTTTTTATAAAACTGGTGAGGAGTTGATTTTTTTTTATTATTATTATTTTTTTTATTCCTCTCGTGCAAGTCCTCTTATTTTAGTTGGTTCTATTTCCCAAAACATAAACAATTGAGTAGCCTTATTTAAACTACCATGAGCAGGCAGTTACTAAGGATGAATTTCCATCCATCCATTTTCTGCTTCACTTATTCTGCACAAGGAGGGGACACCCTGGATGGGGTGCCAACTCATTACAGGGCACAATTGTGCACACAACTGACATCACGGACAATTTAGAGATTCCAATCAACTTACAACGCATGTCTTTGGACTGGGGGAGGAAACCGGAGTGCCTGGAGGAAACCCCAGAGGCATGGGGACAACCCCGTAGCTGGAGGTGAGAGGCAAACATGCTAACCACTGAGCCACCGTGCTCGCTTGAAGATAAATTTATGAACACTACACCGTCATGTTAATGAATGTAGTCTTTTTTTAGACCACTCAGATGTGCCTGCATGCACACCTAGAATCTCAATATGATGATGATGCAAGGTTACATCCCTAATATAAACTACGTTAAAGAAATCATTTTTAAAACTCATTCTCATGTGGCTAACAATGAAAGAAACTAGTACTCATGACCACCTTTGTGTAATGCTGACTGGCCTTACTAGCGCGTCATTAGCAGCGTTAGCACTTTAAAGCTCTGAGCTATTTTCAGTGTAAGTGGAAGCCACAAGCAAAGACTTGCAAATATCAAACGTGTAAGTGCTAACTGATGCTGGTGTGGAACTTATCATAAGATGCTTTAATTTTTTTTATATATATATTCTAGCTGCTGTTGGCGTAGTGCTTGACATCCATATCCCTGCCAAAGCTTTTGTGGTCTGTCCCATTTGGCAAGTCTTTGATAACCAAATTTTACAGGCTCCCATTTTTGACTGCAGCAGTGTTTTTGTTCTATCATACTTTTTTGATGTTTTCTGGAATTAGCATGAATTAATGCTTACTTCTTATGGAAGGTGTGCGAGCATGGACACACGCCCAGCTCATCCCGGGCTTTAAATTCCTCCAGACAGACTGCACACGGTTGCTGTAGAAGACAGATCAGACACATGCTTAATTTTTGAGGACTTTAAACAATGTAATTAACAATAAAGCTCATCATGCTTTGTGGGTACTGGGCTGATCTAGCAAAAATGTCCCTTCAGGGTCTTTTTAGCTGACATATGTAGAATATTATAGTCCTGAGACATAATTATTAAAATCCACCTGCATTCTAAAAATGTGTGAAAAACAATTTGGTAGTGAGAGATTTCCTCCTTGAGGTTTGAAAACCAGGCCAGATGGAAGGTAGAAAGAAAGTGCATCAACTTTACACCCACACACCCACAACGTGTCTGAAAGCCAAGACGTATAGTTTACACGTGAACACAAATTCACCAAATGAGAGCTTGCACACGTACTCCAAGTAGGCTCAGCTTCTTCCCTGCCCCTTTCAGCACCACCTGTTAGGAGAAATATGAAGGAAATTTGAGGAAATCAGACAACACTATCACATTTGCTTGTTATTCTTCACATAAAATCCAATGACTGTATTACTCCATAGCAGCTTGTTTACCAGCCATTTAATAGCATGAATGTTGTTCAGTTGTTTCATTTCTTCGCCAATTCGATGGCTGCTTAGTTCAAGTGCGGCCCATGAACCGAACTGGCAGATAACACGGTTTATATGCTTGCCAAATGTCTTGTGTCAAGCTAGTATACTCACGCCACACATATAAACCCACAGTACTGCAAGATAATCGTCTGAAGGTCATCTATGAGGAGTGAGATTGGGTTTCATGGTGACGACTACAGCGCTTATTCTATATTTACATCCACTGTTCTTAACCCACAGATCCTGCATGTTAGTAGGATTAAATAACGGCTGTTGCCATGACAAAACATTGTATCTCCAAAGTTCTAGTGGTAACTTTGACAAGCTCCATCATTTTCAGAAGATGGAAGAACTAAGCCTTCTTTTTTCACCTCAGAAACATTTAACCTTCCAAGAAGGAACAAAGTAGGTCATATGCTTCAAATTAAACTTCGAGCAGGGGTTACAACGTTTTTTTTCCATGTCATAATCGTAGCCATATTACAGTACCTCATTGTAGCTGTATTGTTGTCTTGTGTCTTGTTGCTTCAACCTGCAGAGACAAAAAAACAAAAAAACATCACGACCACCTATATTTCCTGTGTGTGTTCCAATACCACACATATTTCATGTGCATAAACCAAATACTGATTTATGCTAACACATTATTATATAAAGATTCCACTTCCTAAAACCCATACTGGAGATAGTGTAGATTTGTACCTAAGGACTGCTGCTATAATCATAAAGACTGTCCTGGACTGTGCTCATCCCAGGACTTTTTTTTTCACAATATGCTCATACTGAACATCCTTTAAATACGATTAGTACTGTTTGACTTAATAATTGACTTTATTTTGGTGTCACCCAGAAGAGGACGGGTTCCATTTTGAGTTTGGTTCCTCTCAAGGTTTCTTCATGTCATCTCAGGAGGTTTTCCTTTGCCGCTGTGACCGGTGGCTTGTTCATTATAGAGCCAAATATAAATCTACATCTGGATTTCTGTAAAGCTGTTTTATGGCAATATTTATTGTTAAAAGCACTGTATAAATAAAATGTTATTGAATTTTATATGTATTATTTTTGACAAATATCAGTGGGCAGCCATAAAAGCCAATTTGGTTGATATGCTCCTTAAAAATGAGGAAGTGGTAAGTGTGTGAGGAAACGTCCATATGAAAGAGCACTGCCCTGTTATATTGATGGGTCTGTTAGTGAACTGTTGGAAAACACATGCAGTTCTGCAGAAACCTTACACAGGTTTTGAGTAACACCTTTTATTAAATGTATTATGTTTACACACATCTATGGTCAACCATAAACGCCAGCATTTGCTGATCCATATGCGTCTTTAAAACACAGGAAGTGGTGTGTGTTGAAATGACCACATAGTAATAGAGTTGGTCTGCTATTAAACTGTTCACAAATGAATGAAAGCCAGAGTATACGAGTGTTTCTTAAGTGTCTCGGTGCCTTTTTTTTTGTTAATGCTTATGTATGGACTGTTATGTGAATATGCACCAACCAGGTGTGTATGCTCGCACCTGAACAAGTAGCAACAGAAGATGACACTGAGCATAAAGATGAATAAGCCAATGCCCAGCACGATGACATAGACGTTGAGCGGCAAATGGTACAGATCTTCCGACGACATATCGCAGTGTGAACGCTGCAGTCCTACTCCACAAAGGCAGCCTATACATAAACAAACCATTTGTTCACATAAAGATACAGAAACGTGCAATAGGGAGGATCGTAAAAGCAAGGGCAAATATTTGGTCAGGAAGACCAGTGGCTTTTTGGTCGTTGTCTACACACTCTGTGCCATGGGAACTCTGGGTAATTAGCAATGCACAAAGCAAACATAGAAGACTGTGTGGCTGCCTTCAACAAAACCACCATCTGGCCCTTCAGAGATGAGCACCTTGTGTGTGTGTGTGTGTGTGTGTGTGTGTGTGTTATAAAGATCCCCATTCATCCAAAAAAAACCAAAACAAAAAAAAAACAAGAGTTCGGGGACATATTCCTGGTCACATTCATTCATATATTACATGTGACCAAAGCAGCTAGGCAAAGAAAAGTAAAGCTGATAGTAGCCTACTGCTTTGAAATTTGATGCGTGACATCTGTTTTATTTACTCTCTAGGGCCATGTTCAGAAATGTTTTATGGTGCGACTGTGGTTCTACACTGTATTACACGGTAGTCCCATGGTTCTACCACCAGATAAACCCTGGCTGAAAAAAAAACAAACCCCAAACAATACAAAAACCATCACAGAAATTATAATATTTTCCACTACAAACCATCAACTAACCATTAAAACCATTACTAGTCCTTAATGGGATCCACTAGACATAACATGCCACCAATAGAAGGCAAGAAATCACCAGTAGAGACCATTACAGTTTCCATTAACAGCAATACAATCCCCAGTATAACCATTAAAAACCATTACAAATTCAATGAGCGTTTCTAGTGTTTTGTTTTGAAGCAGCGACTAATATTATAGCTTTATTTATCTATTTATTTATTTATTTATTTTAAAGTGTGCCATTGTGTAAAGGCAACTAACATCATGGACATGGTGTTTATGGAGTGCAGTGTCAATATCAACTTTGAACTCAACCTACATGTTTAGTAAGTCTTAAAACAAACACAACGGTCCAAATGTGTGCTCTATTTTTTGACATTTTGTAAAGTTTTGACTGATTTAAAAGCGAGTAGAAGAAATGATATCGAGTTTAAAAATAATAAAATAGCCCGAACATTAACAACATTGATGAAAGTGTGTGTTCTTACCGTTACACCATTGGAATGGCTGCATGTAATCTGACACGGAACTCAGACTGAAGCGAAAGCGCCTCTCAACTGAGACTTTCACGGATTTCGTGATACTGGTATTGTTTTTGTTTTGTTTTGTTTTGTTTTGTTAGTCAGGACTCCGTGTACGTTTGAGTTAAATCTCCGAGTTTCCGAGTCGCTGGTCTAGAAACTCGTAGAGGAGACCTGAATTTTTCTGTGGTAATTATTTGTTTTTTGTCGTCATCGTTGGCTGTCGTCGATAATCTCCACACAAAAGAATTCGCCTGTGCGCCTCCACAAAGACAAAGGGATCATGTCGTGTCCTTGATACACGTTTCCTGTGTTTGGAGAATGACTCGATTTGGAGTGTTAAAGTGACACAGACTGAAGAAAATCTCACACCACGTTCAGTATGGCACACAAAAGAAGTTCATATAATCATATAAGCTTAAAAGAGTCTCATACAAGGTCTTGTGATCCTTCAAGAAGTGTTGGAGGAGGAGGAGGAGGAGGGACACACACACACAAAAACAAAAAGAAAAGATCCGGATTGAGGCAACACTTCATCTATAAAGACACATCCTGCAAAATGGTCTTGCTCCTGAATGACCTCTTGATAGATTTTGACAAGCTTTGTCCATCTGATGTCATTCTTCTTCTTCTCCTGGGAAAGTCCTCCTCTTTGTCTCTTTGGAAAAATGGCTGATTCGTCAAAGGTATTCCTTACGCAGGGCCCCTCCAAAAGGAAGAAGAAGAAAAGAACAACTAAGACATACCCATACATACGTACATACAAACCCTCAAGCGGAGAATGATCTGTCTACAGGTAGACCTTGTGGTTGCATGTATGACTGTATATGCAGCCTGTATGGGGGAGTGTTTTTCTTGCCACCTCAAACCATCTGGTTCCTCAGTCCTTGAAGAGAGAGAGAAAAAAACCTACAATGGCTGATAACATTTCATCCAGAATTCCTTCCTCTATCTGGAATGGGTGTAGGGTGGAGCATTATCTACGTGTGTGTGTGTGTGTGTCTCAAGCAAGGCTATCGTTGTCCCAGAGTGTTAGCTGCTGTGTTTCTCAATGCCTCAGCCTCCCAGCTTCAGTTTGTAAACAGATCTCTGCTCATGTGATCCCCGGTTTGCCTCGCAACTCATCCACTCGCACCCTCCCTCCTCACACCCTCCCTCCGTCCTGTGTGCTATTCCCCTCCTCCAAGCTCTCTCACTCTCTCACACTCACTCTTACTTCCTCTCTTCCTCATTCTCCATGTCTCCCTTTTTCAGAGGTGACTGCAGTCAAAAGATGACCTCTCTCTCTCTCTCTTTCTTTCTTTCTCCCTCTCTCTCTCTATCTTTGGTTGCAGCAGACATGCAAAAGACATAAGGATGCATGTGCACTGCAGCAGGAACAACAACATTTGCAGATGAAACACAGAGAAAGCAAAATAAGGATAGTCAGTGTGATGGCCCTTTTCTGTCAGACAGCAGAGACGTATATACAATGGAAAACTAAGCAGCTGTGTGTGTGGTTTAGTGTGACCTACTAAATGGCTCATGTGATAAAAGCCTTTGATTTGATCTTGTTTATGAATATCAATATCTCTACAGATGGAGAGATGGTATAAACAATGCACACTAGTAGCTTTAGAAGCATTGGGCCAAAGAGCTGATGATGATGATCTCAGTGTACAGCCCCTATAAAGGCATTTAGTCTTTCCAGTTATGTCTAATTTATTTATGTGTAATTTTGCTCTGGAAAAGAACGATGAAGATTTTATCCAAAGCGACTTAAAGAAAAGCAAAACCAATTGACATGAAGCTCAATAACACCACAAAAGCTTGGGAAAGCGTAAATGTGTGGCAGAAACCCGTTGGAACTCAAAATTAGTCCAAAAAGTATTTGGACAGTGACACAATTTTTGTAATTTTGTCTCTGTACACCATCATAATGGATTTGAAATGAAGCAATCAAGACGTGATTGAAGTGTTGATGTTCAACTTTAATTCAAGGGGTTTATCAAAAATACTGCATTAACCGTTTAGGAATTACAACCATTTATTTGTGCAGAGTCCCTCCATTTTCACAGGCTAATCCATTTACATACAATCCCTCCATTTTTTCATCCTAATGATGGCTTCCTTCACTTGCATCGACACCTCTTTGGACCTCATATTGAGAGTTCAACACTTGGAATCAACTCCTTAATTTGTCATGAAATAACGAGGAAACATGCTACACCTGACCATGAAACTGCTTATTAGTCAATTGTCCAATTACTTTTGAGAGTTTGAAAATGGAGGGACTCTAACAAATGGCTGTAATTCCTAAATGGTTAATGCAATATTTTTGTTAAACCCCTTGAATTAAAGCTGAAAGTCTACACTTCAATCACATCTTGGTTGATTAATTTAAAATGCATTGTGGTGGTGTACAGAGGCAAAAGTAAAAAAAAAAAAAAAAAAAAAAAAAGGTGTCCAATTACTTATGGACCTGACTATTTGCCTCTAAAGATCATGTCAGACAAAGAATCAGTTTAACAAACACAGCAATGAATGCAGTCAGTCTGCCTAAAGATGTCTTAATCATTGCTAGTTAAGTTAAGTGTGCTTCTCTGACCCAATGAATGTTAGTATGTGATCATGTTATTGGATAATTACATGCCATTGTGAAATGGATATAAGGATATAATCTAATACCAACTCTCAAAATGCCCAGGATTCACCTGCCTCAGCAAAACAAATGTGTTTAAAATATTTAAATCTAAGATAACATCATAAGAATCATTTAATTTAATATGAATTAGAATATTAAAAAGAAATTTAGCCAACAATTCAGAACCGACTGAATTAACGAGTGATTATTTCCCCACCGATGTAGGAGTAGATAGAGATCAGTTGGCTGAAGAGACAACGATGAGGCTCATGTTTAAATGAGTGACTGATGTGGATGATGCTGATAATCAAATTGATAGCTCATTTCCCACTGTAAACTTATAATTCTTTAAAATTGGGCAGTAATGTTGTTTTCCATAAGTAGATTAGGTTCAAATTGTAGAGCTAGGCGGGTTGTCTTTCAGTGGAACTGAGATGAAATCTTCAAATGCGGTTTTCTCCTTTTTCACTTTTGGGATTTTAACCAGATTTTAAAATACTATAACGTTACTTCTGGTTCAGATACGTGCAAAAAAGAAGGTCGTTTCAGTTCTGGAAAGCCTGCCATTTTCAGACACATTAACGTTTAGTGGAAATTTTCTCAATTTGATGATGTAAAGGTTTCCCCAGGCTGCCACACAAACAACCGGATTGCTCCAGAGTTGGGAATTTCAGTAGTCTCTTGTGGCTGTCTCATATGCCTTTATTATTAGAGTACAAAGATTTTAGTTTTGAATTTGCACTATATAATTGCCTATTTTTAATATTTATTAATGGTTCAACAACTGCACTTAGAATTCGAAGTCAAAGGGTTTCCCTTTATTGAAGTGCAGGGAAAAGTTTCCAAATTCTTGTCTGTGACAAGTGCACATAAACTACTGATGAGCTAGATAGAGATCAGGTGGGGAAATGCTGGATTATTCCTTTACCAAGGAAAGAAAGCCATTATTTGTCTCATAACCATTATAGTACAGCAATATTCTTCACTTCACATATCCCAGCTTGTTATGAAGATGGGGTCAGAGCCAGCCATGATACAGCACCCCTGGAGTAGAGAGAGGGTTAAGGGCATGCTCAAGGGCCTAACAGTGGCAGCTTGAGCATGCCACTTTCTGATCAACTTTCTGATCAGGAACAGAGCACCTTAACCACGGAAACACCAGCTGTAACTAAAACTACTTAAAAAAAAAAAAAAAAAAATTAACCCATCTTAAAAAATATAGTAAAATAATTCAATGTTATAAAAATGAATCACAGCACAGTTGTAAATATAATTATTCACATTTCATTGTTTATGTTGTATGGATAAACAAGAACAGTCTTTGGGCTGTCATATAAATCATTCAGGTCACGGAATGGCAGCACATACATGATCAAATTACATATGCATAGTCCCAGGTCCATCCACTAATAATTAGTTTTTAATTCATATTGTCTGTACTATGAACGTGCACAGAATATAGTTTACTGTGCCCTCTGCTGGGACCAGAGGAATAGCACACTAACATCTTCTTGGAGTAATCTATGGCAAACATGTTAAACAAGTAAAACATACATATAATTATATAATCAGGGTTTGTGCAATGTAGTGATATGCTTACTGTCTATTAAGAACAGTAAAAATCAACTGAAGAATAGGAACACGTAAAATCTGATAAGAATCTTAAATCTCTCTACAGGAACATCTATCACAAGTTTGAGAAAAGCAGACTTATGCAAATGGTGATTTTGTTTCTTCATAAGTATGCAAAGCTGCATGATGGCCTCTCTTTCCTGCTTTGCAAGAGGTGGTGAGGGTCGGTGAGACGGGTGTGAGCGAAATGCTTTCGGGCTCGCTTGCAGAACAGACACACAGTCTGCAGGGTACCGTATAAACAAGAGAGAAATTACTTTGATCTATTTCCAAGATATTGTGATGTTTTGTTGTCACTAGTTCACGAATTGCTAGCTGCTCTTCACAATGTTTGATGAGATGAAAGTGCACTATAGAGCATTTACTGGACAACACCCCATAATACACACATTCCCTTACAATAGATGTTCAGTTTATGGTTGAACAGTAAATAATCGTAAGCCATAGTCAAAGGATTCAGAAAGCAAACCAAATGCAAGGTCTTCATTCAGTTCTGTTTGAGCAAGGAATATTCCTATATTCCCATAGATGTTAGGTCTAAATCTAATTTTATTTAAATGAAAACTGAGCTTGGTCTGCAATAAACAGAAATAGTAGGTTTTTGTTCTTCTGAAAACTTTTGCCCAGGCTTAAATTTGCCTTTTTCTTTGGTGTAGCTGATTTCTGTCAGCTTTGGGATCATTTAGCAACAGCTCCACCACTAAGCTCGTCAGACCTTGCTGTAATATACAGCCCACTCTTTCTTTTTAACGCTGGATGGGGAGTCATTCCAGGCGTGCCGGTTCATGGGAGCGTTACCATTCATGTAGCTGTTTCCATTTCTGGATGTGATGTGTCCATCCTCATAGTCCTTTTGATCTGTGGTAAATGTAACGTTGTCATAGCCAGTTTTCACTCCATTTTGGCTTCCATTTACTTTCTTGTTGGCATCATCACCGGCTCCAGGCTTTCTCAGACTTAATGGAGGCTTAGATATATGCCAGTTCCACAAAACTTTATTCATGTCCTCCTGGGCATGAATGCCTAGCAGTTTATCTTCCTCTTTAGGTTGTTCATCATCATCCTCTTTACTGTCATCCCCGTTTTGGCCGTGTAAGCTGCGCATGTCCCCACTTTCACTCTCAAAGTACTGATGGATGCAGACTTTGGCAAAACTCTTGGCATGTTCCGCGCAGATCTCGTCGAATATCTTGCGCTCGAGGTCAGCATAGTGTGACCAGTATTTAGTTTTGAGGAACACAGCTTGGCTGAAGCAGGGACGCATGGCGCGGACGGTGAATGCAATTAGCGTAAGGATTAACAGGAAGAGCCAGCCGAATGCCTGGGGATTTAGAGAGATAGGTGCAAAGACAACAAGCATGAAGAGTTACAATAAAGAATGCAAAATAATAAACAAGTACTGTATGTAAAGGGTTTAATGAAAGGTTTTCAAACTAACAAATCTAGTCTGAATCATTTATAGCCAAACATGAAAAGGTCATACTCTCATACCTGTGATACACATCGTATATACCTGGTGGCTGCTTCTCTAGAGAAAATATGCTGTCCATCAAATATGTGCTTGCAAGGGATTTTGGCAAGCAGCATTAACATCTCCTCCGACGATAAGTTATGTCCAGTAAAATTTCCAATAACAAACTCAGACACATCCAAGTCCACACTAAATGCACAAAGGAAGCTTTTCCCATCCATTAATGTTACTGTAATCCAAACTGCAGGGGCAATCAAGGAACGCTGTGACACAGACACAAACATATAGCGCAAAATTGCAGGATCCTTGGCTCTGTGACCCGCAGGCCGTTTCCATTCCTCGGATAGTATAGACACGTTATTGTTCAGGACAAAGCCGAGCAGAAAGAACCAAACAGCTGGAATTACCAATACACCAATTCCATAGGAATAGTTGTATTCAGGCATGCAGGGGCAGTTGAACTCAAAAGCGGAGTAAAGTTGAGCACTAGCCAGGGCCATAAGGCCACAAACACCATGCATGAACGACTCTTGGTTGGACTGAAGAAACTGGAACATCATACGAAACTTATCCATTTTGGCTTGTTAGATGGATTCCTTGAAAAATGAATCTGTCTAAGAGACAAAAAATACTTAAATTTTAATACTGAAACTTAAATACTGTGAATTATTTAATTAAGGCAATGTCATGCATATTCCAACATAAAGAAGATCAATTTAAGCACAGTAAATTGTGATCAAGCACTAATTCAATCACTACTAACCGACTGATTCCGTATGATCACATATACAGATGTATACAGAAATAGATAGATGTGATATTCTAATACGTTTAAAAATACAACAGAGTATGACATACTTACAGATTTTTCACTTAGCAGGGGGTAATTACTCTAAATTTGTGAGAAATGCTGAGTAAAATTAATTTGTGGAACAGCTGAAGCGTTGGCGCAGTCTTCAGGACCGGAAAAAAGACGTACTTCAGCTCCACCCTCCACACAAACTAACTCACTCTCTCACACTCTCTCTCTCTCTCTCACCTGTTGACCTATGATGTAATCTGGCAGACTCAGGTGATCGAAAACAGCATATTTACTGTATCTATTATTATTACTTCTCAGTAATTAATCGAAATCAAACAATAAGTTTAAAATATAATACAAATATAAATGTTAGATATATGATTGTTTTTTGTGTGCTTTTTTTTTTTTCTAGAAAAGTCCTCTCATTTACATAGCCTGACATAACCACAGACAGGCAGTGTGGTCCTAGCCAAAGTCACTGCCTCACCCTATTCAAATTTTACAGTGCCATGTCATTCTGTACGAAGCTATGATCATGGAAACACATAGTAATGAAAGACAAAATGTGACATGAAGCTCTCACAACAGTGGTAAAAAAAAAAAAAAAAAAAATCTTATTTTGGCAAGATTAGGTTTTTTCTTGTTTCATTTTTACCATTATACTTTTTCTTGCTTCAAAGAATGTGTTTTGCTTAAATTATTGTACTTGTATGCTTGTAATCAAAGTATATGAACTGTGCAGCCATCAGCACTTCACTTTAGCTGCAACAATATAACACTTTATAAATAACCCTTTAGAATTTTCTATATATCCTAAAAGTAAACAAAGAGAACACAATTAAACAAATGAGACAAAAATGAGATACATGGTCATTTAGTTATTTTTAAAAAATTATCTAATATTACTTATCTGTGAGTGGCTAAAGTATGTGCACCTCTAGGATTAGCAGTTTGATTAGCAATTTGAATGTGAACAGGTAGTGCGTCCCAAATCGCACACTTATGCACGATTCTACGCCATTTTGTAGTATAAATAGTGTGATTAGTGTGTTCACACTGAAACCCCCAAAAAACAAGTGCACTCTACAGTATGTTCCCGAATGATGCACTCATTCAACCGAAAAAACGAAGTGTGGAATGATGGACACTTCATGCACTCAACGGTCTCAGCTTTCCTTATGTAGCACATGGGGAGGGGCTATATCAGGCTCAGATGCTGAACGAAAAAAATAAGAGTTTACATTGCAAGCAGCCATAGCCACAACCACAACTTACTAAGTTGATTTTAAATTGTGCAAGCAAAATTCACCCGCAGAGACGATTACGCCTCTGTCTGACGGTGACTGAGGCATAAAAGGAAACATTAACATAAACAGTAAAATGTACCAATTAATTTTTGTTACCTTTTTGGCTATTTCGCTAATGCTTGCGCCATAGCATTACGTGCGGTTAACATTATTTGCCCTCGACCGGGAAACAACATAAACTTCCGGATAGTACAATACCAAAAGTGTGCCATTTGAGATGATACTACCCTTATAAAATTCAAACACTAGACAGCAGAGTGTATAGTGCATAGTATGTCATTTGGGACACACTTTTAGAGTCAGGTGTTTTCAACTAATGGGCTGACAATCAGATGTGAGTGAGCACCCTGTTTTATTTAAAGAACAAGGATCTATCAAAGTCTGATCTTGTTTGTGGAAGTGTATCATAGCATGAACAAAGGAAATTTCTGAGGGTCTTGAGAAAAAGAGTTGTTGCTCATCAGGTTGGAAAAGGTTATAAACCATCTCTAAAGAGTTTGGACTCCACCAATCCACAGTCAGACAGATTGTGTACAAACGGAGGAAATTCAAGACCATTGTTACCTTCTCCAGTAGTGGAGACCAACAAAGATCACACCAAGAGCAAGACCTGTAATAGTCCGCGAGACCACAAAGGAACCCAGGGTAACTTCTAAGCAACTAAAGGCCTCTCTGACATTGGCTAATGTTAATGTTCATGAGTACACCTTCAGGAGAACACTGAACAACAACGGTGTTCATGGCAGGGGTGCAAGAATAAATCCCCTGCTCTCTAAAAAGAAAATTGCTGCTCGTCTGCAGTTTGCTAAAGATCACGTGAACAAGCCAGAAGGCTATTGAAAAATATTTTGTGGATGGATGAGACAAAAATAGAACATCTTCACTTCTCATTTGGTTTAAATGAGAAGTGCTATGTTTGGAGAAAGGAAAAACTCTGCATTTCAGAATAAGAACCGTATCCCATCTGTAAAACATGGTGGTGGTAGAATCATGGTCTGGGCCTGTTTTGCTGCATCTGGGCCAGGACAGCTTGTCATCATTGATGGAACAATGAATTCTGAATTATTTTTATTTATTTATTTATTTATTTTTATTTTGTGTCTCATTTGTTTGAGTTCTCTCGATCTACTTTTAGGACTTGTGTGAAAATCCAATGATATTTTATGTCATATTTAAGCACCATTGTTTTTGGTATCTTAAATAGAACAGCCACTGATTTAGGCCACTGTGCTACAGCACAACACTGTGACCTTGAGCATATTCTCTCTCATGTCTGTGTACAGTGTAACATATTTCAAACAGGATGGAGTCACACATGGGCGGAAGTGTGCTGTCAAGTATGTCTCAATGTGATAGGAAAGAGAAGCGGTTGTTTAGAGCCCTGTAGTAAACTGCAACCGAATTTCAAACATTGATGCTGAAAGGTTCTATTACTTTTGACCCTAAACACCAATAATTACAGGTAGGTGGATTGAAATGTTCTGTTTAATTTGAATTAAAAACAAAACAGCATTTGAGCAAAATGATGAAAATGCATCATAAGAAAAAAGGAAGCTACCCATTCTCTTCTAAGCAGGAAGTTGAGCAGTACTATGAGATGATGCACTATAAGACACTATAATATCTTACTGTTTAAACAAGCTACTGAAAAGTTCATGTAGTAATCAATTATGAAATGACACATAAAAGGAACAGTATACATCATAACCATGTTTGCAATCTACTGAAGTAATTAGTCTACTACACTATACAATAAACTTCCTGGTAGAAATTGTATTGTAATTTAGGATCACTTTTCTATCCTATGATTTTGGCCTTATTCACATTATTTCACTCTAAATGTTGAGTTCGTCTGATTTTGTTTTATGTAAGGACATAATGGATCTGACAGAATAAATTCCTTATTTGCTTACAGGATGGAGGAAATGCTTCTGCGAGTGTGTGTAGTAGTGGTCAGCCTGCTGTACATAAAGGACCACACTGTCTTTCAGGAGCAGGAAGAAAACATTATCATGGACATGCAAGAGCGGGAATATTTACTGCAGAAGGAGTCAGCAAAGCTAGAGCAGGAAGTGCACCAGGTGACCACAGGGCTGCCACATTCAAATCAGGAAGTGTCGCAAAGTCATCAAAGAATGACAAATGGGGAAGGGGAGGATTCAGATGTTCAACAAGGCCTGGCAAATGTCAAAGTACAAAATCCACACGAACACCAAATGCCACGCAGGGAAGACCAGGATATCCTGCACCAGAATCTGTTGATAAAGGACATTCAGGACGAAGCAGTTCCCCGTACTCATGACAATGTTCCATCAGCGTTACATGATGGAGCTATAGTGGATGACAATTTCACCTCAGAAAAAGGGATACAGCCAGAAATTGTAAGAGACTCTCAGAATGAAATTAAGAACTTTCAAGAGGATGACATGTTGGAGCACAAGAAGGAAGTGCCACACAATGATCAGAAAATGAAGACACTGAGTGAAGACCAAATAAAAGAAGTTCAAGGAAAATCACCTTTAAATGGGTTACAGGATAGTGATGAGAAGTCTTCCCATTTAGATCAGATGGGAGAGAGGAACCACGAGGAAAACCCCACTACCTCAAGGCAACAGTCAACAGAGAACCCCTACAACTGGTATTTATGGAAATTTCTTTTCCTGATATCATTGATCCGCCTTCTCAGGAAATTCATCAGCAAAAACTCACAAAGCTCAGGAACAATAATTCCCATCAAAGACAAGACTACATCTCCTGGTATATTATCAAAAATATGTATTCCTGACCACCAAGTATTGAGTTGCTTTTATGACCAGTGTGTACAAGTCCCTCCTAGGACATCTGGCCGATTATGCGACTTTGTGGAGGGTTTTGTGGATGAACTTTTGGAAGCTGCAAGGGAAGCTAGCAGTGAAGAAACTGACATGCAGATTGGGGACTTTATCGGAGTTGGGAGCTTATATGAGCTTTGGGCTACAGGAAAGACAATGGTGTGTGACTTGTATGTACCTATAACTGCACCAAGGTCACATGGATTTGATGTTGAACTTTGGAAGGAGAACGATGCTTCATTGTTGAGGTTTGGCAGGATCAAAATGGTGAAGGCTGAAAATACTTCAAATGGTTGCCCTTGCATGGATGAGAACTCCAATAATGAGGACGTGTTATGTCTTCTTCATCCGCACAGTGAGACAAGCAAAGTTATGATAAATGCTGTTGGAGGTCCACTATGCCAGGAAAATACACCATATCTTTCTAAAAAACAAGTAGTGACATGGTTTAGAACAGTGATTATGAATGGATGGAAAGAAATCAGTCATAAATATGAATTTGAGCTAGGATTTCGCAACCAGATGGCTCCTGGGGCTTTGAGAGTTCGATTCAGATCAGGGCAGATTGTTCTGTTCAATATTACACCTGTGGTCCAGGTCAAAGCTTCAAAAGTGTACTTAGTGTCTTATCTCTCCACTAATCAAAACATCTCGGACATTCACTGGCCCATTTCCTTTGCTAGGTATGAAAATGCCCTCTTTCAGTACTTCAACAGAATTCTTCCATACAATTCATGTCATATTGAGTGCCTCCAAATTCTCTCTTTTCTTCACAAACAGCAAAATAGTTTAACAGGGAAGTGTGGGCTTACAAGTCATCACCTCAAGTCTGCATTGCTACATCTGTTGATGTGCAAGCCCACAGAATGGAAACACGAGCAGCTTACTGGCAGACTGAACGATATGCTAACATTTCTTGAGCAGAGGCTTGAAGCAAAAGTATTCCACCATGCTTTAGTTGGGAATTCTCTTGTTCCTAAGGACATTGGGCTTCCTAAGGAATTTCAAATGGCAAAGCCAACCAATATTTTCCTGCCAATGGTTTTGAATGAAGAATGTTACTTGAAAACGGTCCACCATTTTCAGGAATTAGTGAAAAATGCACCTGTACTTTTCCAGGAGTATGGCTCAATGAAAAGCTCAGGATTACAGAAGAAATAATAAAAAAAAAGTTTAATTATTTACTAGAGATGCATCGATGTTACTGATCAGTGCATCTCTAGTACATAACTTGTTGAAGCGGCCGATAAAGGCTATTTTTCCACACTATCAGCCATTGGCCGATAATTTAAAAACATCCAATGATCAGGGCTGATTATATCCCTTCAGTCAAAAGAGGGTGTGTAAAATTTCGTGCTGTGTGTAAAAGATGTCTCGTGTAGAATGATTACAAAACTGCAATTTGTAAGCTCTGTACCCCTAAAATTTTACACCAGAATTGAGCAGCAGTTTTGGCCTAGCGTCTAACCCTCCCAACACTGTATTAAAGCACCAGTACACAGTTGAAAGATTTAAATGAAGATGGGTTAAACTATATATGCACAGAAGTATATTTGTATAGTTTCATATCCAGTTAATATAAAAAGTTTATATTAGGCTTGTATTTTCCCGGTTTGTTCAGTGATGAACTAGAAATGCTTTTGTTTGTGGTGAGTGAAGGAGCTTAACAGGTTTTTTTTTTTTTAAGAATTCCATGTTATGAATTAACATGGACTAGTTAAGAAATCTTACCTTCGTCTTTAGAAAGTAATGTGTTTTCTGTTTGAGATCAGTTACTGTGAAACAACTTGTTGAAACAGAATAAAGTTATTTGCATTTTTTTCATAATTAAAGGCAGCATAAAAGGCAGTACTATCAACCTCAGTTGAGATCACTCTGAATAATTGGCTGTCAGCTGAGAAATTAAGTTTCAGTGCATCTCGATTTAGATAAGCAGTAATGCTTCTCAAATGCCTGCACCTTGGCAATATAAGCAACCACTGCAAATAGACATGTTTCCAGCCAAGTTCCACTTTAAAGGAAAATATTTATAATGCTCTATTAAGCCATATGCATGTCTGAAGTTGTGTGCTTATTAAAGTTCTGACCAATTAAGTATTCCCCCCCCCCCATGTACTGTATAACCATGTTTCAATAAACAAAGAAATTAAAGAGTAATGCTACCCTTCCACCATTTCAGTTCTTTTTATACTGCAGGAGACAGTTTCTCAGTCAGACTTTATTATGCAACATTTAGCAAAAGCCCAAGTATAAAGATTAGTATGCATTAATTGATCACTTCATCAAAGACATCCCAAAACATCTCAAACCCTCCACGAGACTGGGCTTCTTCCACTACTTCTGTTTTGGATTTTGATGCAGGCTGGTCATTCTGGCCCTTCTCAACCATCCAGGCATTGCTGGAGATCCTTGTACTCACTACATTTATATATAAAAAAAATATAAATCAAACATCTGCCACTATAGAAATATAACAGTAAGAACTGCTTCACTAAAGCCATTTCAAATTGATAAGTTTCAAATGATCACATGACAAAGCTACACTTCCTCTCCCATGAAATGGGGAACAAGTACAATTTCATAGCATAATGACTGACTTGAGGGCTCTGGAGCAGGACAGGAAGCATCACAGCAAGCACAGACAGCATCATCTCCATACAACTCTGACCACCTAAAGCACAGGAGTAAGAGCATTTTATATTGTTCAATCAGAAGAGTTTGCTTCAGTTGTGCAACAACTTTAACCTCACCCTTGTGTATCTGCATTGTAGGAACAAGATTTTGTGCTTGAAGTTGGTATTTCTGGTCCCAGATACATTTCACAATGAATGAACATTTCCTGGGAAAGGGAACATTGACATGTTAGGACAAATCTGCTTTAATGCCAACAAAGCAAAACAATTTCACTCAAGTTCCTTACCAGGATATTGGACAGGGTCAACTTATTACATGCTTTTACACATTTACCGTTTTGTTTTCAGGTTGGGAGACCATGTCTTTAAACAGAAGGGCTCCCACAGAGAACCTTAATGTGGCCTTATTCTCACTAGGGTGGAACTTGCTTTGAGAGGTCTTCTTACTATCCACCATGCATCTGCACAGAAGGATGAATTAAAGCTGCATGGAACTGCAAATTTAATCAAAGGCCAGTATTAGCAAATTCCTTACCCATAGTTATCCATCACAGTGTAGTTAGGTGTAGTGTCAGGGTTCTGAGAAGCAGTGATGTAGCACTTGCTTAAGTAGAGCCTCGTTCCAGCATGACCATAGGGAGCCATGGCCACAAAGTACATGGGTTGGCCAATTGTATAACTGTGCAACATACCAAGAGGTTCCCAGTTTTCTGTAAGGAACAGAGGGGGGAAATAAAGTCCATTTGTCTTTAGTAGAAAACTGTCAAGTTAGCCCAAAATGAAGGGCACACCCCTCTTAACAGGGGAGTTATGACAAAGTTAATTCACTTAAAGGACTATACAAGATCTGCATGTCAAAGCACTAAAGACTAAGACAATATCCAACCCAGTCATTTGAATCATCCTCAAAAATGGATGGTCATCTTACCAATATGGTATAATGAGTGTGCAAAGGCACATTACTCAAAATGGCTTAATTAAAAGGCATATTAAGAGCATCCAATGCTTCAAAGGGCCAAAACTTCAGATCTGGCAATACTGGTATGGTCGAGATGTAGTCAGTGAAAAGCACAGCTTTAGAATCAAGGTGTCATTTTGTATGCAAAAGGATAAACACTGTCCAACACTCAAGTAGGTTTATTACACAATCTGGCCTTACATGTAAAGAAGGCTGAGTACTTACCATCTACAGGTGTGAGGGAGACTCCACCTTGTAAGCTCAAGAAAACGGTCCCTGCTTCCACTTGAGGATGATAGCCAATATTGTAGGAGCGGAAATGCCTTTAAAGCAAGTATTAACATTTAGCCTTACAAGAAGCAGCCCAATCAATTGTACATGTTGAGAATGAGGAGTTCTAACTTGTTGTAACGACACTCCAGTGGCACAGAAAATGGTAGCTCACGAACAACTGGTTCATCGGTCAGAGGCTCATAGGACAACACATTTGAATAGAGAACACGGTTCTCATTTTCCTGTAATGACACAGAAATTGAAAGAAACTGTGGCAAATACACAAGTTCTTAAATCTACTTCGAGGCCAATATAAAATGCCAATTCATTCCCAATCTCTGCCAATTAGAAATACATACATGACGTTGTACAGTGCAGCTGTTGATGGGATATAGGAAGTAGTAATACTCAGCTGTATCCTTATTCACAGTACATGTTCCCACTTTGAGATATTTCCCAGCATCTGGATTGGTAAAGAGACTCTTCCGAACCCTCACATAAATCCGGTCAATGTGGCACAAAAGCTCTATACGTCTTGGTTTAGAAGGCAAGGGAGCTGCTGTGGCAGGAGTAGGTGATGGCAGCAATATAGACTTCATCAAAGCAGGTACCGGTCTAAGGTTTCTTGCAGGTTTAAAGATAAGCTTATGGACATCTGAAGAGCTGATTTGCTGAAATTGTGGTAATTTCAAGGGTGGACACGGAGTATGAGGAGTTGGGCTTACTGGAGTCTGAGCCTTGTATTTTGGCAAGGATTCCTCCAGATCAGGCCATGAGTCATCAGATGCAGCTTCATCAGGCATATAAGGAAAAGGACTCACCACGCAAAACCGCACCACCAAGAGTAACACAGCTTTCAATAACATTTTTTTTCACAAATCCAAAAGACCTCCAAGAACACTTTTCAACCCAAACTTAGTTTATTTATAGCAGTTCATGAGGCGGCAGAGGCGTGGTTATGGTGTGATTGGGTGTGCTCTGCACCTGGAGTTAATTGGCTCAACCAACTTGTGATTGGCTGTAGAAGGACTATTTATTTTATACAAAGTATGACCTCTGCTGGTGAAGTTGCTAGTGTCCTCTGTGTGTGTGTGTGTGTGTGTGTGTGTGTGTGTGTAACTTTACATACAGTATATTCTGTACTATTTACTGTAGATAGATAGAGAGATATATAGATAGATTTTTATTTAGTAATATATTTAAGCTCACTAAGTAATTTATTTCTTTAGTCACTTTCGGGGATTTCTAAGAATAATCACAGCAATATTGTCAGTAAAAGCAACAGATTCGAGGCAAACAGAGAAGTTTTCTTTTTATTTCACATTATGGCTGCTGGTAGATGTACTGCAGAATGTAGGATTTGTCTTAGCAGGAAGTTCCCCAAACCTACCGAAGACACAGTGACCACTCCAACTCAGCATTAATGGTGGGTGCACTTATAGTCATACATTTTCTAGAGCTAGGATTACTTCTAGAATATATATACTCAGCAAAAAAAGAAACATCCCTTTTTCATGAGACAATTTTAATGATCATTTTGTAAAACCCAAATAAGCTTTACAGATCATGTCTAGAATATATATACTCAGCAAAAAAAAGAAGCAAAAAAAGTTTTCAGGAGACTGTATTTTAAATATAATTTTGTAAAATCCAAATAATAGACGTGTGCACCTGTGGAACAGTCCTTAAGACCTGAACAGTTTACAGGCGGTAGGCAATTAAGGTCTCGGTTACAATAAGTTAGGACACTAAAGAGACCTTTGTACTGACTCTGAAATACACTAGAAGAAAGTTGGCTAGGGTTCCTGCGTGAACATGCCATAGGCTGCAGGGAGGCGTGAGGACTGCAGATGTGTCCAGAGCAATAAACTGCAATGTCTGTAATGTAAGATGCCTAAGACAGTGCTACAGGGAGACCGGAAGGACAGCTGATCGACCTTGCAGTGGAAAATTACATGTAACCACGTGTCCCCCAGATGTGATGGAGAACTTGCAAATGCCTTTGTGGAAGAGTGGAGTAACATCTCACAGCAAGAACTGACAAATCTGGTGCAGTCCATGAGGATGAGATGCACTGTAGTACTAAAAGCAGCTGGTGGACACCAGATACTGACTGTTACTTTTAATATTGACCCCCTATTTGTTCAGGGTGTCATTGTGCCATTTCTGTTCATCAAATGTCTGTGAAACTTCTTCAGTTTATGTCTCAGTTGTTAAAATGTGAGAGGATGTTTCTTTTTTGCTGAGTATATATTTTGAGGTACTTGACAGCCACAGCACTTCTTTAAAAGACCTTTCTTAAAAGCTTTTACAAGTGAAAACACACTACAATTATAATCTCTAAAGAGGACAACATGGCTCTTTTGTTTTTATGTATTTTGAAAATGTTACATTCTATCAAGCTACATTCAAATGAAGAGTGTATAGGCTAGTTTAGTCTTGTCACTATCCTGGCACGCAACACTATCATAGGAGCTCAGCTGTTAAATCCACAAATTTCCCTGTCCACTGACCTCTGCTAAACAAAAACTAGCATTGTGTCTCAAAACACATACTTGTATATTATTCTATACCACTGTACTAACACTAACTGCCTTTTCTATAACAGTTAGTATTTGAATTGTAAAAATCTCTCATATAGTCTTCAAACCTACTGAAAGGTCTGTTTTGCATATCAGTCTTCTGGATTTTCTAGATTAGTAAATACTTTTGTACGGTCAGAGTTTTTGACTTGAGATGCATGTTGTGATGCGTCTGAAAGCACAATCAAGCTGATAGAGGAAAGTTTTAAAGAAAAACAGAGCTACTCAGTCTGCATGAGGAGCTGCTTCTGTATGTGCATGCAAAGTCATGTGGCAAGTTTAAACCCAGCCCCTCTTTGCATCAGGCCATATCATCACTCTGGCATGGATTATTTTCCTATATGAACACGCCACTCATGTTTTACTCCTTATATATCGTTTGAAGCTGTATGTGACAGCAGAAAAACCTGCACCCTTTCAAACACACCTGCTGACTTTTGGAAAAGCTGTCATTACATGCAAGTTCACACTCCTACTAGTCAATCAGTGCAAGGAATATTCCTTTAGTCTTGAAGTCATGTCAAGTCACATGTTACACGTGTTACTGACCAAATAAAATGTTAAAATGTTACAGTGGTTCCTAAATTGTATTGTATTGTGAAATGTAAGGTTTAGGATCAGAGAAATTCATAATGGCAATTTGTGGTTGTATGCCCAGATGGGTTGGGAACTCCGAGGTGGTTTTGTCGAACTATCAATTAAACATTTATTTTCAAACTTTCAGGCTTCAATGTTCCTCAAAAAAAGAAACATTAATCCATGAATACATAGTTACAGTAGGTGCAGTGACCAGTATATACACTAGGGGGTGGCAGAACCAGCCAACCTAAATAAAGTTTTCTTTAATTTTTTATTTATTTTATTTTTATGGGGGGTAGGGGAGAGAGTTCAGGCAGGGGCATAATTTTGCATTACAAAACCAATAAAGAAGTTCCTTTTTATATTACAGTGTGGTTGAATGCTTGAATCTGATTGGACAGAAGGGGTATACACTGAGTGTCAGATCACATTGGAGAGTTCAAAACTACTACACTAGCCATCATTTCAGATTCATGTCTCGACTGGCTTGTCTGCCATTAGATTAGAGAGAAACAGAAGCCTGCTCTTTTGGTGCATTTTTGAATAGCCCTGACAGATCTGTGGCACTTAATCACCTGACCGAGTCGAGTTCCTGCCCCCCCCAAATATGCTTCCTCCCTCTTTCACGCCGCTCCCTCTGAAAGTCAGGCTGCTTCAAAGTTGGCAGAGTGAGTTTTGATACTCAAACTGGATCAATTGAGATACAAGTGTCAGTTCTATAGAAAAATTGTGCTTTTCCACACTGCTGATTATAACTTCATGACTGTCCACTTGGGGGTGGATAAAACACTACCACTCAGTTCAATTTCTAATGGCCAGGGATTTATGGAGGTCCACTCTTTGTGGAACTACACATGCCTCTGCCAATTTAGATAATATACAGTAGACTAATAATTGTGAGGGCAAACAGGCTTATAACAAACTTGGACAAGTGTGGATGTTGCAACACTTGTTTAGAATTAAGTGAGCAAATAACTGAAAAGCCAATTAATATTTCTGCCACTATATTTAGATGGTGTTACTTTACAGATGAGCTGTCCAACCCTCACAGGAATTGGTGAATTATACCCCTGTGTGTCTCAGAGCATGTTTCAATAAGTATTCCTCCATTAGCTTTCCATGTCTGTAATCTCAAACTAAATTAAAGCACGCACTGCCCAATACATGAACACATACAATAGAATTTTTCTAAGATCAGTTGCTGGAATATATTTACACAGCCCCTTTTAAGTACCAAGGCTCTACAGTACATGTGTAAAAGGTATGAGTGCTGTAGATTTTACTTGAAAGTCTGATACTTCCATGATTTCCACCCAAATCCCAGTAGCTTTAGAATTACAAGAGACCTATTTATTTATTTATTTATTTACAGTCAGACTTTATGCAATGTGTAGCAACAGATCATTCTTTAAGCTCTTGTTTCATCAGCTTCGTCCCAGAAGAGCTCCAACTCTGGATAATTCAGGACTTCCTCCCTTGATTGCATGGGTTGGTCACCCTTAACCCCCCAGGCACCACTGGAGATAATCTTCAGAGTCACTATATCAGAAGTCAAAACATTTAAATTTTGCACTCATGCAAGTACCACCCCCCCCCCCCCAAAAAAAAAAAATAAAAAAATAGAGAAAAAAAACCCACACAATGACCAACCTGAGGGATCTGGGGCAGGACAGGAAGTGTCACAGCAAGCACAAACCAAGTCATTTCCATACAACTCTGACCACCTAGAGGCACAGCAACAAGTCATTTTATATATTTGTGTAAGTCAAAGAAAGTTTGTGTCCCTAATGCAACACCATGAACCTCACCCTTGTGCATCTGCCATGTAGGAACATGATTTTGTTCCTGAAGTTGGTAATTCTGGTCCCAGGAACATCTCACAATGAATGAACATTTCCTGGGGGTGGTTTAGAAGAAAGTCACAGGACAAAATTCTATGTTGTACAAGGTTTTTGCAGCAAATTAAGCTGCATTAGCATTCTTTAGCATGTGCCTAAACATCTCTATGCAGGAAAGCAAACAGCATGTTAAATTCCCTACCAGGATGTTGACAGGGTCAGCTTCACATGTTGCAGTTACCTTCTTTTCAGTAGGATCAGAGACCATGTCCTTAAACATAAGGGCTCCCACAGAGAACCTTAATGTTGCCTTGTCCTCACTAGGGTAAAACTTGCTTTGAGGAGTGTTCTTACCATCCACCATGCATCTGCACAGAAGAATTAGTTAAAGCTGCCAAATACACCATATTGAAATGCATAAAGCAAAGGCTAGCAGATTCCTTACCCATAGTTATCCATCACAGTGTATTTAGGTGTAGTATCAGGGTTCTGAGAAGCAGTGATGTAGCACTTGCTTAAGTACAGCCTCATTCCAGCATGACCATGGGGAGTTATGGCCTCAAAGTACATGGGCTGGCCAATCATATAGGTCTGCCAACTAGCTAGGCGCTTCCAATTCTCTGGGGGAAAAAAAAAAGAAAAAAAAAAAACTACTTTACATGAAAGCACACCTTCCCTAAAGCATCAGTTGTTCCACAAAACAGCTCATTTAATGTACTCTGGTTTTCTGATCACCATAAGACAAAATGGCCTCTTACAAAATTAAGCAGACACCCGGTTCACCACCAAACATGGTCAATTGTTATTTCTTCAAAAAGGGATACTGTAGTTAGCTTACTGGGATTGAATAATGTTCACATTCACAGAGGACCAGTAGCTTTCCAGAATGGAAATGTGGGAAAGGACAGTCAGGCAGTGCTAACAAGGCTAATGTTTCTAATCACATTAACATTTAAACCAATCCTACTAGTTTAGGCTCAGCTCATTATTGCACTGACAGCAGATTCACAGTACAACCAAGCAACAAAGTGAAAGTTGAACTTGCTTAAAAAACATTTTTGCATGAACCCAAAAGGATAAGTGAGCACTGCCCAACACTGAAGTATTTTAGTATTTATTACTAGGCTTATGACATTTGGCCTTACATGTAAGGAAGGCTGAGTACTTACCATCTACAGGTGTGAGGGAGACTCCACCTTGTAAGTTCAAGAAGATAGTCCCTGCTTCCACTTGAGGATGATAGCCAACATTATAGGAGCGGAAATGCCTTTAAAGCAAGTATTAACATTTAGCCTTACTAGAAGCAGCCCAATCAATTGTACATGTTGAGAATGAAGAGTTCTAACTTGTTGTAACGACACTCCAGTGGCACAGAAAATGGTAGCTCACGAATAACTGGTTCATCGGTCAGAGGCTCATAGGACAACACGTTTGAATAGAGAACATGGTTCTCATTTTCCTGTAATGACACAGAAATTGAAAGAAACTGTGGCAAATACACAAGTTCTTAAGTCTACTTCGAGGCCAATATAAAATGCCAATTCATTCCCAAACTCAGCCAATTAGAAATACATACATGACGTTGTACATTGCAGCTGTTGATGGGATATAGGAAGTAGTAATACTCAGCTGTATCCGTATTCACAGTACATGTTCCCACTTTGAGATATTTCCCAGCATCTGGATTGGTAAAGAGACTCTTCCGAACCCTCACATAAATCCGGTCAATGTGGCACAAAAGCTCTATACGTCTTGGTTTAGAAGGCAAGGGAGCTGCTGTGGCAGGAGTAGGTGATGGCAGCAATATAGACTTCATCAAAGCAGGTACCGGTCTAAGGTTTCTTGCAGGTTTAAAAATAAGCTTATGGACATCTGAAGAGCGGATTTGCTGAAATTGTGGTAATTTCAAGGGTGGACACGGAGTATGAAGAGTTGGGTTTACTGGAGTCTGAGCCTTGTATTTTGGCGAGGATTCCTCCAGATCAGGCCATGAGTCATCAGATGCAGCGTCATCAAGCATATAAGGAAAAGGACTCACCATACAAGTCCACCCCACCAAGAGTAACACAGCTTTCAATAACATTTTTTGTACTGTTAAAAGACCTCCAAGAATACCTTTCAAACCAAACAGCCTATTTATAACAGTTCATGAGGTGGCAGAGGCGTGGTTATGGTGTGATTGGGTGTGCTCTGCACCTGGAGTTAATTGGCTCAACCAAAATGTGAGTGGCTGTAGAAGGACTATTTATTCTATACAAAGTATGACCTCTGCTGGGGAAGTTGCTAGTGGGCTGTATAGAAGTATATTCTGTACTATTTATTGTAGATAGATAGATAGATAAATTTTATTTAGTAATGTATTTAAGCCCATTAAATAATTTATTTCTTTAGTCACTTTGAGGGATTTCTAAGAATAATCACAGCAATATTGTCAGTAAAAGCAACAGATTCGAGGCAAACAGAGAAGTTTTCTTTTTATTTCACATTATGGCTGTTAGTAGGTTTAATGCAGAATGTAGGATTTGTCTTAGCAGGAAGTTCCCCAAACCTACCGAAGACACAGTGACCACTCCAACTCAGCATTAATGGTGGGTGCACTTATAGTCATACATTTTCTAGAGCTAGGATTACTTCTAGAATATATATACTCAGCAAAAAAAAAGAAATGTCCCTTTTTCACGAGACTGTATTTTAAAGATCATTTTGTAAAATCCAAATAAGCTTTACAGATCTTTATTGGAAAGGGTTTAAACTAGAAATGCACAATACTAAATTTCTCAGCCGATACCGATAACCGATTATTCAGTGATGTCACCAATACTGATAACCAATACTGATAGTTCTGCCTTTTATGCCTTCTTTTAAATGAATAATAATTAATTTTAAAGAATTCTGAAAGAAATGCAAATAAAAACTTTATTCTGTCCATTTCAACAATTTGTTTCACATTAACTGGTCTCATAAGCAGAAAACACTACACAAATTAGCACATTAACTAAATTCTGAAGATTAAATTAAGATTTCTTAACTTACTAAATGTTATTAATTTTTAATTAGTTTAGTTAATTTTTAGTTAAAAATTAATTTTTAATTAATTAGTTAGGCTTCACATTCACTCACCACAAACAAAAGCATTTCTACTTTATCAGTGACATCAAACTGGTAATATATAATATAAACCTTTTTATATATTAACATTCATTGGATATTAAATACTCTACACTAAAAACTCTACTCTTTTTCTGTGCAAAATATACTTTTTTTTTTCAACTCACTGCCACATAAGGAGGTTGAGGATGTATGCAAATGCAGATAAGAGTTTTATTATAGGAGATATAGGCAGACAAATCCAAATCATTAAACAATAGCATGGTCAAAACAGGCAAATGGTCAGGCGATCAGCAAACAGGATAAACTAGACTAAGACAAGACTCAATTAACGAGGACGAGAAACAGATCAAAATAATTAAACATAAAGCTATGAATATTGGCTTGGTACATGACAGAGACTACGGCAGCTGAGCATAATACTTGGCAAAGAGTGAATGCCTAGAAAGTCCTTTTAAACTGTGGTGTGATATAGTGTGTGAGATTGGAAGCAGGTGTGCATGATTAGTATGAATGAATGTTCTGTTAATTGCAGTCCATGGCAGCCATGTTTGTAGGCCGCAGTGCAGGATGGAAAATATAGTCACTGGTTTGCTGTGATGACAGAACCCCCCCCAGCAGTATTGGCCCAGTACTGGCCCTCTGAGCAAAATGTCTTCACAGCCCCTCAGGTTTCAATGCAGGTATTGTGCGATAAGTAATAGGTTCCTCGAGGAGCCGAGGAGCAGACATGAGGCTGGGGCTGGTTCACCGGGGTCATTAAGCAAGACCCAGGCTTGGGAAGTTGTGTCGTCAGCTTTAGACAGGTGCTTGACTTGGTGGGCCATCTTGTCTGCCTTCATTGAGTATGGAACGACGCTCTCAGCAGAGCAGGAAGGCAGAGTGTCATCCTCAGCGGAGCAGGAAGGTGGAGCATCGTCCTCCATCGACTCTGCAGGCTGAACTTGGTGGTCCGTGTCAGCAGACTCGGGAGGGATCAGAACCCGGTTGTCCGTGTCAGCAGACTCGGGTGTGATCAGAACCCGGTTGTCCGTATCAGCAGACTCGGATGTGATCAGAACCCGAATGTCCGTGTCAGCAGAATCGGGCGTGATCAGAACCTGGTTGTCCGTGTCAGCAGACTCAGGCGCGAGCAAATCTTGGTTGGTCGTGACGTCAGCTTCAGGCATGAGCAGAACCTTATTCGTGATGTTCGTTATTCGTGATGTCGGCTTCAGGCATGAGCAGAACCTGGTTGGTCGTGATGTCGGCTTCAGGCATGAGCAGAACCTGGTTGGTCGTGATGTCGGCTTCAGGCATGAGCAGAACCTGGTTGGTCGTGATGTCGGCTTCAGGCATGAGCAGAACCTGGTTGGTCGTGATGTCGGCTTCAGGCATGAGCAGAACCTGGTTGGTCGTGATGTCGGCTTCAGGCATGAGCAGAACCTGGTTGGTCGTGATGTCGGCTTCAGGCATGAGCAGAACCTGGTTGGTCGTGATGTCGGCTTCAGGCATGAGCAGAACCTGGTTGGTCGTGATGTCGGCTTCAGGCATGAGCAGAACCTGGTTGGTCGTGATGTCGGCTTCAGGCATGAGCAGAACCTGGTTGGTCGTGATGTCGGCTTCAGGCATGAGCAGAACCTGGTTGGTCGTGATGTCGGCTTCAGGCATGAGCAGAACCTGGTTGGTCGTGATGTCGGCTTCAGGCATGAGCAGAACCTGGTTGGTCGTGTCAACTGACTCTGTCGTGAGCATAACTTGGCGTGGGAGGTCGCCCCGTCGACCTCGGACGGGAACTTGGCGTGGGAGGTCGCCCCGTCGACCTCGGACGGGAACTTGGCGTGGGAGGTCGCCCCGTCGACCTCGGACGGGAACTTGGCGTGGGAGGTCGCCCCGTCGACCTCGGACGGGAACTTGGCGTGGGAGGTCGCCCCGTCGACCTCGGACGGGAACTTGGCGTGGGAGGTCGCCCCGTCGACCTCGGACGGGAACTTGGCGTGGGAGGTCGCCCCGTCGACCTCGGACGGGAACTTGGCGTGGGAGGTCGCCCCGTCGACCTCGGACGGGAACTTGGCGTGGGAGGTCGCCCCGTCGACCTCGGACGGGAACTTGGCGTGGGAGGTCGCCCCGTCGACCTCGGACGGGAACTTGGCGTGGGAGGTCGCCCCGTCGACCTCGGACGGGAACTTGGCGTGGGAGGTCGCCCCGTCGACCTCGGACGGGAACTTGGCGTGGGAGGTCGCCCCGTCGACCTCGGACGGGAACTTGGCGTGGGAGGTCGCCCCTTCGACCTCGGACGGGAACTTGGCTTGAGAGGTCGCCCCTTCGACCTCGGACGGGAACTTGGCTTGGGGGTCGCCCCGTCGACCTCGGACGGGAACTTGGCTTGGGGGTCGCCCCGTCGACCTCGGACGGGAGTGTGGAGTGGGAGGTCACCTCGTCGACCTCTGACGGGAACATAGCATGGGAAATCACCTTGTTGAACTCTAGCAGGAACTTGAATTTATGCTGGAGCTTTGGAGATGAGACAACCTTGTGGGTCTCAGGTTGGAGCTCACCACATTGACCTCCAGTTGGGGTTCTGCAGAGGAGACCACATAGTGGGTCTTAGGCAGGAGCTTTGGGGAGGAGGTCACCTAGTTTGCCTGCTCATAATAGGTGGTGCACCTCAAGTAAGGTTCATCTGTGAGGCAGGCCTCCCCGAAAAGATCCTCCAGGATGGCCCTGGATTCTGAACTGCCGAACACCATCATGAATAGTTCCACAAACTGAGTTACATTCTCAAGTCCACTGGATCCCATGGCCTCTAGACGGTGCGCCAACTGGCGGGCTGGGCCAAAAAACCAGGAGAACATGAACCTTAGCCATTGCCTCTTGCCAGGCTTGGGGCCCTCTAGGCTTTCAAAATAGATCTGGCAGTCAACAAGAAAATATCCAGGGTAGCCTGATAACCCATCATATGGCTCTGGAAGATCTACGACCATCCACTGAGGACCCTGGATCAAATCCACAGCTGGGACTGCTGCTTGGTTTCCCTAGTGTGACGTCTCCTCCTCTGTAGGCTGAACTTGGTTGTCCGTGTCAACAGACTCGGACATGATCAGAACCTGACATCACAACCTGGTTGGTTGTGATGTCGGCTTCAGGTGTGAGAAGAACTTGGTTGGTCATGACGTCGGCTTCAGGCGTGAGCAGAACAAGGTTGGTTGTGATATTGGCTTCAGGCTGAGCATAACATGGATGGTCGTGACGTCGGTTTCAGACTGGAACTTGGCGTGGAAGGTCACATCATTGATCTCAGACTGGAACGTGGCATGGGAGGTCACCTGTGGGGGGGAGGTTGCCGCATTGACCTCCAACTGGGGCTCTGGAGCTGAGACTACTTTGAGGGCCTCAGGTTGGAGCTCTGAGGAGGAGGTCGCCATGTTGACCTCTAAAAGGAGCTCAGCAGGTGAGACCACCTCGTGGGTCTCAGGTTGGAGCTCTGGGGACGAGGTCGCCATGTTTACCTCAAGCTGGAGCTCGGCAGGTGAGACCATCTCGTGGGTCTCAGGTTGGATCGATGGGGAGGATGTCGATACATTCACCTCCTACTGGGGATCTGGAGATGAGGTCACAGAAAAAATTGAGCCAATAAATTGGGACAACATGAGCCAAAACTGAGCCAAAAAATTGGACAACATGATTCTTAGCCATTGTAACTCACCGGGCTTGGGCAGCGCTAGGCTTGCAAAATATATCTGGCAGTCAACAAGAAAATATTCAGGGTAGCCTGATAACCCATCATATTGCTCTGGAAGATCTACGACTATCCACTGTGGAAACTGGATCGATCCACAGCTGGTACTGTTTGCTTGGTTTCCCTATTGTGACACCTCCTCCACTTTCCTGCTGCTTATATGTTATAGCCGAAGTATTCTGTCATGTAAGGAGGTTGAAAACGGATGCACATTCAGATAAGAGTTTTATTATAGGATATATAAGCAGACAAATCCAAATCATTAAACAATAGCCTAGTCAAAACAGGTAAATGGTCAGGCAATCAGCAACCAGGATAAACTAGACTAAGACAAGACTCAATTAACAAGGATGAGAACCAGATCAAAACCATGAAACAAAGCTATGAATAAAGACTTGGTAGATGACAGAGACTATGGCAACTAAGCATAATACTTCACAAAGAGTGAAGGTTTGTAGGCCACAGTGCAGAATGGGAAATGTAGTCACTGGTTTGCTGAGACATGACAGTCATCTTCATTTAAATCTTTAAATGTTATACTTGCCCTTTAATTCAGTGCGAGGGTGAGCGGGCAGTGTGGGGCCAGGGGCCGGTGGAGGGCTGATTGACTCGACGCTGAAACATCTGTCCAGAGCGCAGTGCAGAGCTTACAAACTGCAGTTTTGTCATCACGCCACACAAGAGACATGATCTTTACACACAGCATGTGTTTTCCCACCCTCTTTTGTTTGACAGGATATTATGGGCCCAGATCATCGGATGTTTTTAAACTATTGGTCGATAGCCAATAGCATCAATAATAGCCTTTATCGGCCGATACATCGGTGCATCTCTAATTTAAACAATGTTTTTCATGCTTGTTCAATGAACCATAAACAATTATTACATATGCACCTGTGGAACAGTACTTTAGACATGAACAGTTTACAGGCAATAGGCATTTAAGGTCTCTCAATAATTTAGGACACTTAAGAGACCTTTGTTCTGACTCCAGAAGAAACACCAGAAGAAAGATGCCTAGGGTTCCTGCTCACCTAAGTGAACATGCCATAGGCCAGCTGCAGGGAGGCAGGAGTACTAAAGATGTGTTCAGATAATAAACTGCAGTGTCCTTAATGTAAGATGCCTAAGACGGTGCTACAGGGAGATCGTCCTTGCAGTGGAAAATTACATGTAACCACGTGTTCCCCCAGACGTGATTGAGAACTTGCAAAGGCCTTGGTGAAAGAGTGGAGTAACATCTCACAGCAAGAACTGACAAATCTGGTGCAGTTCATGAGGATGAGATGTACTGTAGTACTAAAAGCAGCTGGTGGCTACCAGATACTGACTGTTACTTTTAATATTGACCCCCCCCCTTTGTTCAGAGACTCATTCCATTTCTGTTCATCAAATGTCAAACTTGTTCAGATCATGTCTCAGTTGTTGAATGTGTTCATGTATTTACATGTGATGTCCTTACATTTATACATCACTACATGGCACTTTGTCAGAGAACACTGCACATGTGCTTGTTTATCTTGTTGGTTCCAAGCATTTTTATTCAAGTTTCCTGAAGGAATATCCTTTTTGTGTTTGTCATAAACTGACATCTAGGACCAATCTTTATTTTTTTTTTTTTAAAGAGGATGGCATCAATAAGTGCTTCCTTTCCAAGCCCTTTTTTTGCCTTGTCCCAGAGAGTCTGCAATACCACTTGTCACATGGATGAAAATGTTTCTGAACTATAGATTAGTGACCAATGAAACTGGAGATTCCTGGCCAGAAGCTGTGCTTTGCTACTTTACCATCACAGAACAGAAGGTCAGAGACCATTTTATACCTTTCCGCATACTGGTGACAACCTGGCACACAATGACACACTGCTAACCCCCACATTTATAAGAGATTTAGTGGAATTTTAATTGACATTGGAGACTGCAATGACAGTTGCCACACAGAGCTGCTGATGTTCGGGCCAAATCAATGATCACAAGCAATTCTGCTTCAGTACAAGCTGTACATGCTACTCCTGCATCCAGGGGCCAAATTCAAAAGGATGTAGCTTTACAGCTCAAAGCATGTTCAAAAACCTCAGGTTCTCTCCTTTAGCTCAGGCATGCTTCCTCTGTGACCCAGAGGGACACGTTGTTCTGCTTCTATTCATTCAGTGCATTCAATTGAATTTCCAGTGGTCTATATTCTTCCTCTGCCTAGAGCAACTGACTGAGGTTATCAAACAGCACACCCTGTATCAACACTTGTGTATAGAATTAAGGTAGCAGATAACTGAAAAGTGAGTATTTTTCAGTCACTAAATTCAGATGGCATTATTTTACAGGTGAGCTGTCTAACACTTGCAGGAATTTGTGAGCTATACCTTTATAGTTGTCTGGGATCATGTTTTAATTGATTCCTCTATTAGCTTTCAATTCTTATAGTTTCAAATTAAATTATGTGCTACCCAGTCCACAAATACATACGAGTTTTTCCAAGATCAGCTTCAAGGGAATATATTGACATGGCCCCTTTAAATACAAAAAGTTCCATGGCACATGTTCAAATTAGAAGGTTGTGTGCTTGCTGTACATTTCTTCACATGAAAGGCTGGTATTTCCACTACTCCCATCCCAGTCCTTTTAGTATTACAAGAAACCCAGTTTTTTTGTGAATAGTCAGACTTTATTATGCACTGTGTAGCAACAGGTACAGATCAAGCATTCTTTTAGCCCTTGTTTCATCAGCTTTGTACCAGAAAAGCGCCAACTCTGCATAATTCAGGACTTCCTTCCTTGATTAGTGTGTGGGTTGGTCATGCTTAACCTCCCAGGCACTGCTGGAGATTGTCTCCATACTCACTACATCAGAAATGAACATTCAAATTTAGCCCTCATGCAAAAAATAGGAACAGCAGGAAAAAAAACCCAAAAAGGTTCAATTGCTTACACATTTCATCCCAATTTAAACAGGGAAAAGGACAAAAGTGGGATAATGACCAACCTGAGGGATCTGGGGCAGGACAGGAAGTGTCACAGCAAGCACAAACCAAGTCATTTCCATACAACTCTGACCACCTAGAGGCACAGCAACAAGTCATTTCATACATGTGTAAATCAAAGAAAGTTTGCATTATGGAAGGGCCATAAACCTCACCCTTGGGCATCTGCCACATAGGAACATGATTTAGTGCTTGAAGTTGGCATTTCTGGTCCCAGATACATTTCACAATGAATGAACATTTCCTGGGGTTGATAAGAAAGTCACAAGTCAAAACTGTACAAGGTCTTCACAGAAAATTAAGTTGCATTAGCATTACTATTCTGTAGCATGTGCTGAAACATCCATGCAGGCAAGCAAACAGGTTATTTAGATTCCCTACCAGGATGTTAACAGACAGGGTCAGCTTCACATGTTGCAGTTACCTTCTTTTCACTAGGATCAGAGACCATGTCCTTAAACATAAGGGCTCCCACAGAGAACCTTAATGTGGCCTTGTCCTCACTAGGGTAAAACTTGCTTTGAGGAGTGTTCTTACTGTCCACCATGCACCTGCACAGAAGGATTCAAAGCTGCCAAAACACACTATGTGGCACTACATATTAAAGCAGAGGCTAGCATTAGCAAATCCCTTACCCATAGTTATCCATCACAGTGTATTTAGGTGTAGTGTCAGGGTTCTGAGAAGCAGTGATGTAGCACTTGCTTAAGTACAGCCTCATTCCAGCATGACCATGGGGAGTCATGGCCTCAAAGTACATTGGCTGGCCAATCATATAGGTCTGCCAACTAGCAAGAGGTTCCCAGTTCTCTATTAAAAAGAAAAGAGTCCATCTTTAGAACAAAGCACACCTCCCCTAAAGCATCAGTTGTTCCACAAGACAGCTCATTTAATGTACTCTGGTTTTCTGATCACCATAAGACAAAATGGCCTCTTACAAAATTAGGCAGACACCCAGTTCACCACCAAACATGGTCAATTGTTATTTCTTCAAAAAGGGATACTGTAGTTAGCTTACTGGGATTGAATAATGTTCACATTCACAGAGGACCAGTAGCTTTCCAGAATGGAAGTGTGGGAAAGGACAGTCAGGCAGTGTTAACAAGGCTAATGTTTCTAATCACATTAACATTTAAACCAATCCTACTAGTTTAGGCTTAGCTCATTATTTCACTGACAGCAGATTCACAGTTCAACTAAGTGACATGGAAAGTGAAAGTTGAACTAGTTTATATACATGAAAAAAAAAACGTTTTCCATGAACCCAAAAAGATAAAGTACTGCCCAACACTGAAATTTACTAGGCTTGTGAGATTTGGTCTTACATGTAAGGAAGGTTGAGTACTTACCATCTACAGGTGTGAGGGAGACTCCACCTTGTAAGCTCAAGAAAACAGTCCCTGCTTCCACTTGAGGATGATAGCCAATATTGTAGGAGCGGAAATGCCTTTAAAGCAAGTATTAACATTTAGCCTGACTAGAAGCAGCCCAAGCAATTGTACATGTTGAGAATGAAGAGTTCTAACTTGTTGTAACGACACTCCAGTGGCACAGAAAATGGTAGCTCACGAATAACTGGTTCATCAGTCAGAGGCTCATAGGACAACACGTTTGAATAGAGAACATGGTTCTCATTTTCCTGTAAAAACAAATAGAAATTGTGGAAGATACATGACAATTCTTAAGAAATTTAGATTGAGCCCAATATAGAATGCAAATTCATTCCCAATCTCTGCCAATTAGAAATACATACATGATGTTGTACAGTGCAGCTGTTGATGGGATATAGGAAGTAGTAATACTTAGGTGAATCCTTATTCACAGTACATGTTCCCACTTTGAGATATTTCCCAGCATCTGGATTGGTAAAGAGACTCTTCTGAACCCTCACATAAATCCGGTCAATGTGGCACAAAAGCTCTATACGTCTTGGTTTAGAAGGCAAGGGAGCTGCTGTTGCAGGAGTAGGTGATGGCAGTAATATAGACTTCATCAAAGCAGGTACCGGTCTAAGGTTTCTTGCAGGTTTAAAAATAAGCTTATGGACATCTGAAGAGCTGATTTGCTGAAATTGTGGTAATTTCAAGGGTGGACACGGAGTATGAGGAGTTGGGCTTACTGGAGTCTGAGCCTTGTATTTTGGCGAGGATTCCTCCAGATCAGGCCATGAGTCATCAGATGCAGCTTCATCAAGCATAGAAGGATAAGGACTCACCATGCAAGTCCACCCCACCAAGAGTAACACAGCTTTCAATAACATTTTTTTCACAAATCTAAAAGACCTCCAAGCATACGTTAACACCAAATTTAGCCTATTTATAGCATCTAGATGAGACCGCACAGTGTGGTTATGGCGTGATTAGGTGTGCTCTGCACCTGGTGTTAATTGGCTCAATCAACTAATTATTGCATGTAGGGAGATGTTGACAATTGTTGTGTTGGGGTTAAGCTGTGCTTAGCTTTGACTGAAGGTGTGAATGGCTGGATAATTGAAAAAAGCTTTTAAAAAAGTACAAAAGATTTGTACTGGCTTGTAATATGCATCACAAATGATAAAATCTCGAAAACAAGGTGTAAAATTATTCTCAATCAATGCAATATCCCTGCTGAGATGGTTTTCAACCAAATAGTAAGAGAATTAAAAAGACAAAAGACAATAGACAAAAGAACAAAAAACAAATATCCTTGGGCATTATGAATAATGTAAAAGTAATCTATATCAAAGATTCTTAATTTGCATATTGTGAATATAATTTATAAAATATAGGTGTGTAATTTTCATTTTGTGGATATAATGCATATGTATAATTAAACTGTAAATTATGTAAATTACAGTTGTGAAAATTTGTAAAAAAAAAAAAAAAATTTTTTTTTTTTTTTTTTTTTTTTCTTTCTTTTTTTTTTTTTTTTTTTTTACACATATCAAATAAGCAAGGATCTGTAGGCAACATACACACATAGGGATGCCTACAGATCCTTGTTTATTTGATATGTGTAAAAAAAAATTAAATAAAAATAAATATATATGTATATATATACACCGTCACTTAGGGGTGTACTCACTTTTGTTGCCAGCGGTTTGGACATTAATGGCTGTGTGTTGAGTTATTTTGAGGTGACAGCAAATTTACACTGTTACACAAGCTGTAAACTCACTACTTTACATTGTAGCAAAGTGTCATTTCTTCAGTGTTGTCATATGAAAAGATATAATCAAATATTTACAAAAATGTGGGGGGGGGGGGGGGTACTCACTTTTGTGAGATACTGTATATATATATGTATAAGTGTTGAATTTTTCCATAAAGTTTGATTTCAAAACACCTTTTCATGTAGTGTGCTCCCACTGTTTGCAGGCATGAGTCATAGCAAGAACCATAGATGGCTGATATTATTTTTAATTTAGATACTGTGTTAAATAAGTCCTTATATAATTAAATACATAAGACAAGGTTAAATGAGTCTCTCCATGCTATTTGGAAGACCACCTGCTTATTTTTATATATCTATGCTCACACTGTCGGGGATTTGCTTGAAGACCAGTAATCTTTCACTGTACCATGGACTGAATCTTTCGAAAATCTTGTCCTTATATGAGAAAAATGTAAGGTAGCTCTACCCAAGGTAGCTCTTAGAGATCTACTGAAACCCTCTGTCATTTGGTCAAGCTGAATGAGATCACATGGTGCACTACATAGTTCATTCAGATCTGAAAGGTTATTTATGACTGCTGATTCAGATTCATATTCATGGCGTGCATACTTAAAATTCCAGTATGCATACTTATTTATTTAAGTAGACATAATTAAAAAATAAGTATGTATACTAGAAATTTAAATATGCATGCTTATTTTTCAAGAATGCATATAAACCTTGTGTTCATACTTAATTTGTGCACAACTTTGAAAAAAAAAAAGCATACAGTACATATTTTGCATACTTAATGTTTAGTATTGGTACATATTTTTTTTTTACTGAATTGTACTTTCATATTCCTTTGCTTAAAGACTTCTATGTATTAGTAAACTAGGTCAACATTGCTTAGTAAATTAATCCATAGGGTAAGCTAGTTAAACTTTAGCTGGCTCCTGCAAGTCTGACCACGATGAATAAATTAATTGGATAATGGGCGTTGGCATAATGGCTAGTGTTATGAGTTCATGTTCCAAGGATTGCTACTTTGATGCTGAACTGTGGTCACTTTTGCAGTTTCATGGTTCCTCCTGGGCCTGTGTGGGTTTCCTACAGGTTCCACAGTTTTCTCCCACTTCTTGAAAACATGCCACTTAATGGTTTAGATAAAAGTCTGACTTGTGAGACTACTGTGACTCTGACCAGGACAAATATGTAGATGATTGAATGAATTGTTTCAGCATGATTCTGATGCTCAAACTGACATATAAGGAATAGTAAACATCTAAGCTTTCGCCAATGAACCTAACTAATAACTAGTTTTTGGATGAAACCCTTGGAACAGAAACATGTGCAATGAAATAATTTTAATAACATTTCCTTGATATCAGTGTGAAGATGTGCATTTATTAAAACATGCAGTTAACAGTACTGTTCCCCACACTCTTGGCAGCCATGAAAGAAGTAGAGCTTCCCCATGTCCTAAATATTACTTTTACCCCTAAGAATTACAGATGTAGATCAAATGTTTTGAAACAAAAACATACTGGATTTTGTAATATATTTATTTTGCAAACTTATTTTTAGCAGGTATATAAAAATTTTTGGCATGCATACTTAAAATTCTAGTATGCATACTTGTTTTTTAAATATGCATACTTAAAATGATTTGCACCTCGCCACTCTGCCATGGATGCCATTTTTGCCCAGTGTCTTTCTGATAATGGAGTCATGAATAGTGATCTTTACTGTTGCAAGAGAGGCCTGTAGGTCCTTTGACGCTGTCCTTGGCTCTTTTGTGACGTGCTGGATGAGTAGTTGCTCATTGAAGGTCGTCCACTTCTGGGAAGGTTCCTTACTGTGCTGAGTTTTTTCCATTTGCAGATGAAGGCTCTCACTGTGGTTCTTTGGAGTCCCAGAGCCTGTAAATAGCTTTGTAACCCTTCCCAGATTGATGTATTTCAGTCATCGTCTTCTTCATAATTTTTAAAATATCTTTCAACTTTGGCATAGTCTATTACTGGGTAAGACCTTTTAACCAACTTCATGCTGTTGAAGAAGTTACATTTAAGTGTTGATTTGATTGAACAGGGTTTGCAGTAATCAGCATTTTAGATATGCAGTTAAGGTAGGATCATTCAAAATGTAAAACATAACTCAACCCAAAACTCATTAATATCCAATAAGAACAACTTGAATCAACTATTCACTCGAAGTACATTATTTAATATTGCTGTACTGTCATGCAAATCTGGTAATAGCAATTATGTCACCAACATGTACATCTACCTCACATCTAAAAAAGAAATTCAGGAGACCTTTTGTGACATTTTTTCTGAATGGTACAGAAGCTGCAGTTGACCACGAATAAAATGAAATAAGCTAATGCCACACTTTTATATTAAGTAAGTTATTTTCTATGCATAAACCAATTAGTGATAAAATGGCATAGCAGCCTTATTAATTTAAATATGGTGGTGGCTCTTTAATGTTTTGGGGCTGTTTTTCTGCCAGAGGATTTGGAGATTTTGTTAGGATACATGGGCTAATGGACTCTATCAAATATCAACAGATATTAAATGAAAACCTGACTGTTTTTGCCAGAAAGCATAAAATGGGCCGTCGTTGGATCTTCCAGCAGGACAAAGATACAAAACATACATCAAAATCAACAGAGAAATGGTTTACTGACCACAAAATTAAGGTCCTGCCATGACCATCCCAGTCCCCTGACTTGAACCCCATAGAAAATGTTCACCTGTTCACCTGTGGGGGAACTGAAGAGGAGAGTCCACCAGTGTTAAACTTGAAATTTGAAGGATCTGGAGAGATTCTGTATGGAGGACTCAGATCAGATTCCTGAGAATCCTCAGATCCTTTGCCATGTATTCTCCAATCTCATCAGGCATTATAGGAGAAGACTCAGAGTTGTTATCTTGGTAAAGTGAGGTAGCACAAAGTATTGACTAAAAGGGTGCTAATAATTGTTGAACACCTATATTTAACAAAGTTTTTTTTTTTTTGATAAACCTGTGTTCTGTTTGCAATTGTTTGATATCCATGAGAGCAAAGAATTTTTGTGAATTTTTTGAGCAAAGGATCAAAAGTTTAAACAATAAAGACAATTTTTCACAGCCTTCTTTGCTCATATTTACCAAGGGTGCCAATATATATATATATATATATATATATATATATATATATATATATATATATATATATATATATATATATATATATATATATAGAGAGAGAGAGAGAGAGAGAGAGAGAGAGAGAGAGAGAGAGAGAGAGAGAGAGAGATGGAAGGATGGTGCCTGGTTGTGAGTGCACTTTAATGGGAGAAAGTAATGATCCCCCTGTCAGGGAGATTTATACACCTATAGCCACACTGTCTCTGTACAGCTGCATATAATCCGTTCATATCAAGTCTAAACATATACAGGCATGTTTCTTGAGTTTTATATAAATATAAGGTACCAGTTAAGAAGTTTAGTATGGATACATGGAAGAGCTATAACATGTTCTCACACCAGGAATGATTACAGGGAATCAAGTTCATTATCAGACATTATACTGTATTTTTGCATGCTGACTGATTTGCCTTACATATGGGACAGAACTCTAGTGACAGTTGATTACATTTTTATGGCATTACCTGGCATTAATGAATAATTCAAATTTTAGTTTAAATTATGAAGTATAGTATACATCATTTCAGAATTGGAGCATTTAAATTAAAAAGTACCAGACTGGTGAACTTTTACCTTTTCTTTTCTTATTTCCAAGGAAATGTCATCTAAATTACAGTAGAAGTAAATTCTGATTTATTAGATAATATGGCATATGCCATGAACATGTCTGTATGCATGAAAATATGTGTAGCCTGTGATTCTGTCTGTTTTCCAGGTGCATCCACAATGAAGCCACAAACAAGTAATCTGACCACTTTTTGTCCACCCTACATGCGCTCAAAAATTTATATATTTATTATCACTGTTAATTCTTTAACAGTCTATCATTATATACCCTTTTGGGTTGAAATATTTTGGATCTAATCTAGGATTAGTTCTTGACTTTCCTGCCATAATAAACACGCTGACCTAAAACTAAAGCTTTAATGTTTTCTTTACAGATGTTTCTCCTACACAGCTGAAGTAAACATGTTTTATGCTTGACTCTATCATGAGATCCATATCCCTGGTAAGATCCAAAAAAGAAAAAAGATAAGGAAAAAAGAAAGAAAGAAAAAAATATTCAGGGCCTCAGGTTCTTTCTAATACACATGTTTCATTATCCTTGTGGTTTTTTTTTTACAACTTTTGGCAAGCACCAAACATCAACACCTACGCTAAAATTTGGCTTGGAGAAGGCCGCCTAAAGAAAGAAGCTTTGGGAGGTTGGGACATGCTGACTTACCTGGCATTAGTGGTCTATTTTGTAATCTAGGCACATTATAAATATGTGGTATGCAAACCACAAAGTATGTCAAAAACATTATTTTGTCTTTAGGTACAATACATTCATAAATTTTTGAAAAATCATCTATGAAGTGTCCATGCCATTTTACCTTTTGGGACATATACTTACTGTATCTACTGCTTTTAAATAGGAAATGTGATTGAATTCAGCTGAACTATTTGTGAAACTATTAGGAAGCACCATTTCAATATTTTACTTAATAACAAAGCCCACAGACAAGACGAAGGAAAGGTGAAGGAATGTATTCAGACACTTTTGCTTTTGTTATTTATTATGCACCCAGTGCATATGTCCACTTAAATTTACACACACGATGTCTGTTTTTACCTTGTACTTATAAATATGAACAAGTATGAATTCATCAGAATGTTCAAAACATGTAATCGATAGGGGAAAAATATTCAGAGACCACAAGTTACCAATATTAGTATATTGTTGCAAAGCTGTTATTGGAATTTACAACTTGGAAATGTTCATTTTTATGGTAGGAAGTAATTAGATTTTTGCTAATTTACATAAAAGCCTTTAGATATGCTTCCCTGTCCTTCGTTTTCTTAGCAGAGTAGATTTGTGTAGGCGTAAAGATCCGAGCAACTCTGACTAGATCCAAATTGTGATGGCTAGACGACTTGGTCAGAGCATCTCGAAAATGGTCTTGTGGGGCGTTCCCAGTACCTACCAAAAGTGCTCCAAGGAAGGACAGCTGGTGACCCCGCGACAGGGTCATGGGCAGTCAAGGTTCATTGATGCATGTGGGGAGCAAAGGCTAGCCTGTCTGGTCCGATCCTACAGAAGAGCTACTGTACGGGTTGAGGAACATGACAAAGAGTTCAAGGTGTTGACTTGACCTCCAAATTCCCCAGATCTCAGTCCGATTGAGCATCTGTGGGATGTGCTGGACAAACAAGTCTGATCCATGGAGGCCCCACCTCACAACTTACAGGACTTAAAGGATCTGCTGCTAACGTCTTGGTGCCAGATACCACAGCACACCTTCAGAGGTTTTGTGGAGTCCATACCTCAGTGGGTCCGAGCTGTTTTGGTACACAAGGGGGACCTACACAATATTAGGCAGGTGGTTTTAATGTTATGGCTGATCGGTGTATGCAATTTATAATACAACTTATTATTGTAAATTTTCATTTACAATAATAGTAATTGTACAGATTCTACAACTACAACTAAATTTATCTATCTATCGCTGTTTTATTTTGTTTTTTTCTACATTTAAGAACAAGCTTCCACTTACTACAGAACTTCTCATAGAGAATCAGGGCAAGAGATAAGACTGCAGGCAATATGCAATTCATTCCCTTTCAGTGTAGCCCTAATTCTTCCGAGTGGGGTAAGTTTTTCTCATACTGTTACTGCACTGACGGTATTTCATCTCATCATCCCTCAAAGCTAAACTTGTTGGCTTATGTGGAGGCAAATGACTTGATGGAAGAGTATTTTGCTCTAAGGAGTTCTGCTTTTTGTGTGTGTGGTTTTTTTTTACATTCATGTACTTTGCAGCACACCGTTTATCACTCATTTTTTTAAAAACTGCTCTTAAAATACGACAGTGCATGTGTGTAGTATGCTGCCTTAACTTGACTGCTGAAGCATAATATTTTTTTCCCTCAGGCCAAAGGGGATTTCAGGTTTATAACATACCTATCATTTTACTAATGTTTAATGCCCTGAACATTACATATAAAAGTGCATGGCATGAGTTATAGTTGGTGTGCCGAATAAAGCATATTAAAGGGTAACACTACTAACTACTACTACTGCTATGAAGGAGTGTACTTTGGTTTGTACAATGTTTAGGTAGGTGGTATGTGTCAAAATAACTGCAACATGAATGCCTGGACCCAAAGTACAAGATCTTTCATAGCCCAAATCTGCATCTAAATGTTAGTGAGGTTTATGAAGTGTAGCTGAATGGAACAGCGCTGTTGAATTCTCATCCTGATTGGTCAGTAAGTGCAGACTAAATTTCTATAACACCACAGGTTTTGATTAATGTGCTAGTTCTAATTATAGTAACATGGGTACTCGCATGTCAAATTCTCCAGGTTTATGGGAAACACACAATACTGTTTTTATTTATTTATTTATTTATTTTATTGAATAATTTTTTCCCCCCCAACATCTATCACCCATGTGATAAACTAATTGCCCCCTTAAACTTAAATCTGGTTGTGCCACCTTTTGCAGCAATAACTGCAACCAAACTCTTCCGATAACTATTTCGGCCTGTTAAAGGGGCCAGAATTACACTCCTCATCATTGCAACTACATATATTTTCTAACAAATCCACTGTAACTGTTACTAAATAATCCATTGTTGGTACTGAATATTATTCTTTTAGATTCACTGAATAATAAGCCTTGAGTTTAAGGGACTAACAAGCAACAATTAAAGCTACACTAAATAACATTTTGCATTCATCTTGTTGTGCATTATTGTAACACATGTTGTTAGATCTTTTCTTACAGAGAGCTTGTCATGGCATCAGAACAGGACGTTGTTAAATCTACAGTATTGTCCTATCAATTACATAAACATTCTGCCGAAATGTTACAATTAGCACCTTTAAATCTTATTGGGCATAAATGTAATACTATAAACTAATTATTATTTAATACTGAGGAGTATTTGAGCATTGTGATCTATATTTATTCAGTGAAATCCACCTCAAACCTCAAATACCTTTCTGGTGATGCTAAGGGTTTGTATCATATTTTGGATGATGTATGAGGAATTTCAAGGGACAACATGATTTTTTATATGGCTGAGAATAAAAACTATTTCCCACAAGCGCTGCCAAAAAACTACACTTTTAGAGAAAGTGTTGAATTTAGAAACCTTTATATGATCTTCGGGAGTTCTTTAAGAAGCTAGAAACCTATAGCTTTACAAAAATAAATAAATAAATAAATAATAACTATAACTATACAAAGAACCCACTGAAGAGCCCACAAAATAAAGAATGAATGTTATCATAACGATGACCACATCTATACACAAATATTTTGTCTTATAAACTTCTCTACAGTATAATAATGAACACCGGGTTAAAAAAAAAGAGAGAGAGAAATAGTTCTATAGTTAACATTCTGCTTTTTGGTTGTAGATAATGACACTGTAATATGTTACACGGAAGCCAGATTTATAATAAATACATTATAGGATTTTTTTTTCTTTTAAAACATTATCATAAGAGTGATCCTGATAACCAGTATAATATGCATAAAATGCATATTTTAGCATTTTCCTGAAATCATTTAGTAAATGGATTTGAATTTAACCTCTTTTGAAAATATTCATTCATTCATTTATTCGTTCATTCGTTCATTCATTCATTCATTCATTCATACAACTTCAGTAAACACTTTATCCTGGTCAGTGTCACAGTGGGTCACAGTGGGTCAGGCTGTGGGTCACAGCCTATCCCAGGAACATTTGGTACAAGGCATACTGTAAAACCGGATAAGTTCATTTAACTCAAAAAATTTGAGGAAACTAATTACCTCAAAATTTTTAAATTGCTAAATCAATTTCTTTAAGCCAAATACACTTAAATATAACAAAAGTTTAACTCAAATTTGTTATATTTCAGTGTATTTGGCTTAAAGAAATTGATTTATCCAACTTAAAAATTTTAATTAGTTTACTCAAATTTTTTGAGTTAAATGAACTTATCCGGTTTTACAGTGCAGGGATACATGCTGGATGGGAAACCAGTCCATCGCAGGGCACCATGCACACACGTATTCACAAATAGGGCAATATGCCATAGCCAGTTCTACTATGGGCATGTTTTTGGGAGATTGGAGGAAATCAGAGAACCTGGAGGAATCCCAGGAGGACAAAATATGATGACGTATACCCAAAAAGAAAAATCATGATACGAAGTTATGTGATTATCATACTGTGAATGTTTCATAACATTCCATCTGTCATATGAGGTGCAAAAACATTGTACTTCTATATGCTTCTATAATGTTAAATATCGCCCAGACAAACTCTTGACACTGAAAAATACCTCCATATTTATTCAAACACACCTCCATATATTTTTTGCAAGATTTTTGGTACTAGTATATGTTTTGGAATTCCTACTAAATTTAAACTGTGATTGTCCAGTCTTTAAAAAAAAATACTGCCAATACCAAAACATACCCAAACATTCTCTCTTCACTAATACTATTAGAATAGAGTTTTGGATAGCGATTATGACAACCTTACCTGTAGGAGTAAAAATAAAATTCAGAACTGAAATTACACTGCCTCAAGGGTCTTTCGCTCTCTTGAACATGTTTACCCCTCATCTTGTTCAAACTTGTACAGTTGTGCATGAGTCAGAGATAAGCTCTCTGCAGTAAGGTTCCACATACCTGGGCTCTGTGTCACCGTGTCCGACCAGAACCATGTTGCGAGTATAATATGCGTGTTTGGTGCTGACAGTTCATACGCACCAGCGTGTGAGAACACAGCGTGAGACATTTCACCAGTCAGAGGCAACAGGTGAGTCTTTCAGCACTCCATAGGCTACTTTTTTCTTTAGTGTTTAATTTGTTTTAAAGGTTTACAATGATGATATAATGTAACAATGCAATAATTATATAATGTAATAATGTTATATATAATGTTATACATTTATAAATAAATACACACACACACACACACATACATACATATATAAAACTCTAACATGCGTGCAATAGAACTTAAGTGAGCTTAGCCTAAATAAAATTACTTAATAAGTCAAATAATAATAATAATAATAATTAAAAAACTATATTAATTACTTAATTTATTTATTTTGCAATGCTGCAGAAATATCAAGTCCAAGCAGGGCTTTAGATAGGCTCCATTTGTTATTACTCTTACTTATGATTGTCCTTGTACATTTTAAATTATGACACATTTAATATTGCCATGATAACATTCTACTATCATATTTTTGAATAAATTCTTCTATTGTGCTTATAAGAATTATTTATAGGTTCATGGGCCAAGGACCCTTTTAACTAATAAATTCATTGACCCAATTTCATTAATTTCATAAATATTATTTAAATGTGTACAATAATACAGTCAATTTATTACATCTATTAATTAGATTTATAGGCATACTCGGTTTTGAGCTGTTAAGGTTTGGATTAAATCGAATCAATTCAAGTGGCCAGTCAAACAGACTAATAACTGAAAATAATGGCTTGTGATTTGCACTACTGTAACTACATTAGAAAATCCCCGTGGGTTCTTCAGACCTCACTTTGTGAACCAATGATCTAAAGAAACTTTTCTGGCACCTTTTATTTTTTCTGGCACCTTTATGGGTGTTAATTCAAGACTAGGGATTTTACTGTGTAGGTACTCTAACAATAGCCTAGACTATACTCTAGGCCCTGGAGTATATATAAAATTTGTTGTTGTAAGGTTTTCAGCACCATATTTAATCATTTAATGGAGTTTTCATTATAATATTATGATATAAAAGTGGTGAGATTGGAATTTTGTGATAATATGTAATTATTTAGGCATACTTTTAGGGGGGAAAGACTTAATTTAGCAAGGATTCCACTTGGGGAAACCCTTAAATGATCTATGTTGAACCTCACGCTTTGGTCAAATTGGTAAAATATAGAACTTTTAAGTGTTTTTTTCTTGTTGTTGTCCCTATTGGGGAAACTTTAAATGGGAATCCCTATCAAAAAGGGATCACAGATTATAGACTAAAACCCAAAGCACCTTTCAAATACCTCTTTTTTTGCTTTTGAGCATGTACAACCAAGAGTTTCCCATTCAGAAAAAAGCTACAAGTAGAAAAGCTCTAGAAAGTTAAACTATTAACCATCCAAACAATTCAGAAGACTTAAGAGAATGCCATTTTTTCCACAATATATTAGTAAGGAAAAGTGTGATTAGTTGCAATAAGGTGTAAGGTGTAATATTTGCCAGCTATCAATACTGGCCTAGGATGACTAATCTGTGTGCCAAAGTGAAGCTGAGTAGCAATTTACACAACGTTTACACAACAGTAGAGATTTATGTTAGGATTCACTACATTACTGTTATTTGTGGTCATGAGACATTAATCACTGCTATTGTGCTGTTGTATGATGATATTAGTAACAATTTCAAAGGCTGTGGAACATCACATAATAACTAGCCTTGGGATACACAGGTGTGCGCATACACACACACACACACACACACACACACACACACACACACACACACACACACACACACACAGTTGTAATGTCTGGAAATGTGCAGTGATAATTCTATTTATATGCTTTCTGAGTTATTAGGATTAGGTAGAGTAATGTGCTCAACATGAAGGGTTCTGAGAGAAAGGCATTTAAGGAAAGAACAAGACAAGAATGAGACGTTCCAAAACTGCATTTTGTGATTTATAGGGAATGCAAAAGGTACATTTGCACACCCTTTGATGGGATTACCCTAACCCCTCCACCCCCACCCCCCCACACACACACATTTGTGATTCTCCGTCTTTCCTTTGCAGTGACAAATTTTTTTAAATGAAATTACCACCTGAACAAAGACATAAATATTTAAGAATAGGTTTGCAGTTTTAAAAATAAAAACTTTTTTTTCTGTGACAAAAATGTATTCTGTTTTAGAGTTTGTTGTTTGAGTTTATTGAGTGGAATATCTAGTTTAAACTGAGTTTAGACCTTATAAAAAAAAAAAGATTAAAAAAAAAGAGCATTCATGTATAAGTTTTCATAGAGATGCTGCCTTGAGGAGAGAAATCATGTTGAAACCTGCAGTATTGAAACGCATATCAAGGACGATTGATGCCATAGCTAAAATTTCTTCATAGGGTGTGTTAGGCTTTTATTTCTTTACTTATCAAGTGTAACTCCGGTAGGGCAGAGCTCTCCAGGATGGAGTTTGGCTCTACTGAGAGTGGTAAGTGTATACTTATAAACTACATCGATTATTAAAGTGACTTTGTACATGTGCTATGTGATTTATTATTACTTTACTAAGCATAGTGTAGTGTAGGGTTGAGCATTTGCAAAAACGTTAGCAAATTTGTTTAGTGCTATATTAAAACGGAATTTAAAACAATATTTCGGAGGAACCATTATATCAGTAAATAGTACAAACATTTATTACATAACATTTATTTATTTTCTTTTTACTCTATGGTGCATAAACTTCATAATTCTGTCTCACATTTTTTTTTCTCCTAAATTCCACCACCTGCATCTAAATCAAATCCAAACTGTTCAAAAAACATTTCCCCGATCATATTCTCTCTTGTTTTGCTTTTAAATAGTGAACATGGAATGGACAATTTAATCACAACCAAGATTGTGAATGCAGAGGGAGTATCGGGTGTTTCAGGGAAAGGTAAGGGAAAAAACAAGGTTTAATTGTTTATATATAAAGAGCTTTTTACCATAAATTGATATGAACAGTGTACATGCTCTCATACTGTAAGAACCATAGAACTAGCTTATAACATCTTATAACTGTGTAGTCTTTCACTGTAACAAAAGGAGGATTTTGAAGATGTTTCCTTCAAGTTGGAATTCAATATTTCAATAATATAAGGGTTTTTTTTGTTTGTTTGTTGTTGTTTTTTTTTTATGAGTGCTTATTCCTCTAAATAAGCTAGGTGCCATTTTTGTTGTTTTGTTTTGTTTTGTTCCCTTTTTTTTTTTTTTACTGTTCATAATCACTAGGCAAAATCCATTTTGGTTAATAACTTGTATTATCCTACACAATTACAGAGAGTGTGACCACCACAACCAGACTGACATCCCTTCCTCCAAGTGAGTGTAAAGTATTAATAAAAAATCTTTATCTCTAAGGCTGTCTTCTTACACTGTTTTCACCACACTGTCATAAGATTTATCTCACTGGCTGCCCTGCGGGAATTTCTGTCTTTATCATATGTGCTGTTACAATACTTTAATAGCTTTAAAGTGTCAAAATGACTGTAGAGTGGGAATAAAACTGAAAAGAAAAGTTAAGATAAATTTTTTTTAACATGTTTTTGACTGAAATTGAATTTATAAGCACTCAAATATTTCTTAAATATCATTTCATTTTTCATGTCCAAACTACTCAATTTGTACATAAAAGCTGATGTAACAGTTTTACTTTATTACTCCTTCTACTAGCAAACTACCAAATTAGCGTGCTAACTAGTAGTTAGCAAGCCAAGGAAACTGAATGTTTTTTCTTCACTGTATTTGTTAGTTAGCAAACCAGCTAGTTTGGATACAAGCTTATTAGATAGTCAAATGATTCTTTACGTACAGCGTTTCGCAAACTTTTTAGTCCAAGGCTGATTGTAAGGATCCAGTTCTGTGTGTTTATTAGGGTGAGCTGATGAACGTGTGTGTAACAGTGTTGCACGTTTTAGAAAGTAGCTTGTTCATACCACAGGCCATTTCAACATGTTATTCTGTGTATGTGTGTGTGTGTGTGTGTGTGTGTTTGTGTGCGTGTGTGTGTAAAACTCCAGAGGGCAGTAGTTCAGTGAGCACACAGCGGGTGCTCACATCTACCTCTAGCTCTAGTTCAGGCTCTAGCTCTGCTGTGGAGAGGAGGATCATCACTCAGAGCATCGGAGGAGGAGGAGGAGGAGGAGGAAGCAGCAGTAATGTCATATCCTGTAAGCACCACTTCACTCGATAACATCAAGTTATTGAAATTAAATAATTAAACACGGTTGTTTAATCAACCAATCATGTGACAGCCGCACAATGCATAAAATCATACTGATTTTAGCAGGTCAAGAGCTTGAGTTAAATTTCACATGAAAAAGCTGAGGTGGATGGGCTACAACAGCAGAAGACCACACCGGGTTTATATATATATATATATATATATATATATATATATATATATATATATATATATATATATATATATATATATATATATATATATGTGTGCGTGTGTGTGTGTGTGTGTGTGTGTGTGTGTGTATGTATATATAATGTCAATTTCCACAGCAAAGCAAATCTTTCATACAGCTCTATGTTTACCCAGTTTGCTCATTTAGTAGTTAAAAGGGAAGGAAAAATGAATGAATGCATCATGCATCCATCTATTTTCCAGACCGTTTATCCTACACAGGGTCACGGGGAGCCTGGAGCCTATCCTAGGGGACTTGGGGCACAGGGCGGGGGACACCCTGGACAGGGTGCCAACCCATTATTGGACACAATCACACACACATATTCACACACTACAGACAATTTGGAAATGCCAATCGGCCTACAACGCACGTCTTAGGACTTGCAGAGTATCCGGAGGAAACCCATGTAGCATGGGGAGAATATCCAAGCTCCATGCACACAGGACCGGAGGTGGGATTCACACTCCAACCCTAGACGTGCACAGCAGACGTGCTAACCACTAAGCCACTGTGCCACCATCAATGAATCAATGAAAAATAAAATAAAAAAGACACTCAACAGCAGACATAAATTTCAGCTGATTCATTTATAGATACAAAATAAACAGAACTGACTTCTCCCACAAATTTCTGTGCAGGGATTATTTTTCAGTGCACTATTATGTCCTGGATTGTAGCCTGGATTGGCAAGTGTGCAAGGATGCACCAGTGATTTAGACAAATGAGCAGTACGCTTTCATTATACTGTATGTAATCAACTGTTCAGTATATTCATGAGATTTTAGTCTTTGTAACATAACATCCCTAACGAGACAAGTAGTATAATATTTTAACTCTTTAAAGACTTGTTCAACATCAGTAACCCCAGTGACGGTCCTTCCATAAATTGACTTGATTATATTTGTCTGTTTTTGTGTTTGTCCGTCATCATCTTCAGTAGGTGGCTCAAGTAGCAGTGCGGTGCAAGTTGTGACTGGTGGTGTGAGTGGTGGCTCATCTGTGACTTCATCTTCTCTGGGAACATCTTCAAGTGGAGCTGCTGGAGGTTTGGGGGCTTCTGGCATAACCTCCTCCATCATTGCAGTCGGAGATTCTTCAGGAGGAGGCAGTGGTTCTGCAAGCACTTTTGAGTCCCGCTCATCTTCTCAGTTTCTGTCCAGCTCTTCTGGGGACTTAGGGAGCCGTTCAGTTGGTACGATGAATCTGTCAGGGGGTGGGGCTTACTCATCAACCATGTCTTCTGGAGGAGGAGTTTCATCTACTGTTATATCAATGGGAGGTGGCTCTACAAAATACACCTCCTCTGCCACAACAAGTGCCATGAAGAATGCTAGCTACTCACCGGTCACACAGAGGAGAAGCAGCCTGACCCTGCGCACTGCAGGATATGAAGGTGACTTACAGCTTGTGACCTTTAACCTTTAAATTTTGGACTTTATTGTACTGGATAAAACTATCCATTGTGAGAGTGAGAGACATCATTGTGATTAAATGTGCATCAACTTCATCATAATTTTATACAAGCAAAAATGTAGCCTATATATAATGTATTTAACTCTATTGTTTAATTATACTGCATATTTATCTTTTTAAGTCTTTTAACTATTAACTATTTTTTTTATTAGGAAGCTCCAGTGGCAACTCCTCCCCTGAATATACTAGGAAAGAGTATGGTCAGTGTGTCTTCATACTTAACAACAATAATAACAACAACAACAACAACAACAACAACAACAACAACAACAACAACAATCATCATCATCATCATCATCATCATCATCATCATCATCATCATCATCATCATCATCATCATCATCATCATAATCATAATAATAACTTTAAAAAATAATAATAATACATTTGTTTTAAACATTCTAAGCAAATATTTAAACATTGATAAGTTTTTTTTCCAAACAAAGAAGTACATAAGTGAACAAATAAGTGAAGTGTAAATAATAAGTAAATACATATTCAAAATAGTTCAAAAACTACAACTACAATAATAATAATAATAATAATAATAATAATAATAATAATAATACTTTTAAAGCATTTTAATATGTAAAAAATAATGTGACAATTCATAGACTAGATTAGTGCCGATTCATTTTTTGTTCTTTTTTTTTCTTTTTTTTTCTTTTTCTACAGCAGCAGCAGCAGCAAGTGCAGCCACCAGAGGACGCACCCAGACAAGAGGTAAAAAACTTGTTATATAACTGTTTATAACTATATGCAACTGTAGTTGTAGAATTGAAAGTTAATAATCAATGAATAATGAATAATGTGAAAGTAACGAAAGTAATAAATAAATCATTTGAATCTTCTCATATTTTCAGAGAGTGAAATCAGAGCCAGACTGCAGAGTGCCTCTCCATCCACTAGATGTCAGTATATGCCTTGTAAAGAAGTTTTAAATGTTTTGATTATGCTAACCACATTTCACATAATAGTTATATATATATATATATATATATATATATATATATATATATATATATATATATATATATATATATATATATATAAATTTTATATCAATTACTTCATAAGAAAAGCTGTCACCAGTAACGTCACCTCCTTGACCTAAACTTTACTAAACACATTACTGCAACTAATCCTGATGACATTATAATTAGGGACTGAGCTGGATGATGTGAAGAAACTTCTTAAAGGAAGTCGCTCCAGTAGCAGCAGTCCTCCACGCTCTCCCACCAATACACTACCCATACCTAAAAAAGCAAGTGTGGACACACGCATAGAGAGCCACTCAGGTAACACACACGCACACACACACACACACACACACACACACACACACACACACACACACACACACACACACACACACACACACACTTTGGTAGATTCAAAGATCAGCATTGCACTGAAAATGAACTAGTGAGCAGAGAAAGAAAACCATACATTAATTCAATAAATAAATTGACTTCTAAATTCAACGTTCAGTTATTGTTAGCTATTATTTTTGTTTCATACCAGATTAACTGAGCAAAAGGATTGTTTGCTCATATCATATCCATATCCATATCATAACTCACATCTGTAATGTTAGAGTTTTGCTGGTAATGTATAACATTTACATTCACTAACATGTACGGTTTAATTCTCAGTGTTTTTCATTCGTATACATATTAACATATTATTGGCATGCCACACCCATAATGCAGATGATAAACTATATACAGTACCTATAACACATTAAACACATCTTAATTTGTGTTCTTGCTGATCACTTGATCAGATATTGATATTAAGCATGTGCAATGAGACTTTCACTCAATACATCAACATGAGTTCCTATGTCACATCTGTAACTTTTGACTTGTCTCTAATATATTTTTTCAGGTTATGACAGCTCTATCCTGGAGTCTGCATATAGTGGATATGGCTATCACACCAACCCCAACAACCTTAGCCCCCACTCCACACTACAGCACAATGGTGAGAGTGTGTAGCTGTGATGATGAACATGTGTATTTGTGTGTTTACTGAATTTCTTAAATGAAAGGTGTATGTTTGGTTGTTGTTGTTTTTTTGATGCGAAGACATTTTACTTTTTTCTCTAACACTTAACAATAACAGTACATGAATAATCATGCACTAATACCTGAATTAATGCTTACTTAAATATGAATGAATGATTAATTAAGGCATGTACTAATCATGAACTAATGAAGAGCTAACCTTAACTACAATGTGAGTCTTGTGAATTCATGCGTGAATTAAATGGGCATAATTTCAAGTTGTTTATATAATTTGCAACACTGTTGTTGTTTTTTTGTGTGTTTTTTATTTTATTTTTATTTTTTAAACTTTTCGTTCCATAGTAAGTGTTTATTTGTGCTGCTGTATTCTGAAGGTTTTGTGTTCATTTTGTGTTCACTTATTGGTGTTTGTAGTGGGCCTGCAGAACAACCTGACCTTGAACTCCTCAGCCATGAGCAGTGGCCTTTCTGCTGGACATGCAGGTATCTGTGAGAAACATATTTTTTAATATCAGCCACACATTTAATAGTTTTACACTAAATACTAGCACTAAATTCACTGGAATGGACAAAATACTAAATGTAGACTAAGTAGATTATGTAGACTAAACGTGTCATGGGTTATTGGGTCATCATTTGTTATGCAATAAGCCCTGAGACTTTAAATACTTTAGATATAGATGTGATGCTTTATTATAACTGAGTAATTATGATTCATTAAACTTTCTGGAATGATCCAAATACCTTGTGTAAGGAGAAAAAGATGTGTGCTCAATCAGAGAACAGAGAAACTTTACTCATGATGAATAATTTACATGATTCATACTGCTGAATTCATACTGAATGAATTTATTAATAATTGTTGCTTATTCATAAACATTCACAATGTTGTTTTTGTCATTTTCAGTGTATGGGATGCAGAATAATTTGGCCAGTGGTGGCGGTGTGGCAGTTACTGCAAATGGGATCAGTGTTGCTCCAGGTGAGTAAAAAGTAAAACACTAATATTACTCATAAGCATAACTTACATGTGTTACATTGCATTTCAGTCTTTTTTCTACGTGCTTAGTTGAGAGCCATTTAAAGATTTTAGTTATTAGTTTTCTTTGGAAGCTTAAGATCTAATTTCCCTTCAAGGGAAGGACTTGGGGATTAATAGAAACACTCAAAGGTTTATTTAGTGTCATTAGTTAGGTCTTTTTGATCATTAGTGAAGTATTTAAAGTCAATGAGGATTTATTATAGAAAAATTGAAGGGTAACTTTAATGGTAACCTTATCCCATTGATTACTAACTAATCACTAAAACTAGCTACCAATCTACACTCTTCCATTTGAATGGTTGTATGAACTATGTTCAGAAAGGGGTAATATGGAAACAACAAGAAATGTTTGAATAGGCTGTGGAGAATGAAAAATATAGCAACAAAACATGATAACAAAATGTGGGAGTAAAAGCCAGGCTGTGACTGCTGTTACTGAGTGGTAATACTAGTAGTACTCTTCTATTACTCTCTATTCTAATATCATTTTTATTATTATTGTTATTATAAATAGTAGTAATAGTAGAAGTAGCAGTCGTAGATGCTTAGTGGTTAGTACATTTGAATCCCATCTCTGCCCTGGATGCGCAATGTTCTCCCTGTGCTTCAGGGGTTTCCTCCAGGTACTCCAGTTTCCTCCCCCACTCCAAAGACATGCATTGTAGGCTGATTGACATTCTCAAACTGTGTGTGAATGGGTGTGTGATTGTGCCCTGCCATACCGTCCAGGGTGTCGTCGTCCCCCCTCCCCTCCCCCGTTGTGCCCTGAATTCCCTGGGATAGGCTCCAGGCTCTCCTGCAACCCTGTATAGGATAATCTGTACAGAAAGTGGATGGCTAGATAGTAGTAGCAGTATATCAAAAGTCTTGATATAAAGTCTAAATGAACAATGTGTAGAAGCATATGCACAGTGTATGCTTCTTAATACCCATCATAGCCCAAAAAAGTTTTCAATCTAGAATCCTTAAGTGGTCTTTGGGAAATGACAATGCATCATTATACAGGATTTATGTTTTATGGGATTCAATAAGGAAATTAGATTTTTAAAAGTAGGAAAAGGCACAAGTAGCCTCCGTGTGCAACAACCCTAACATTAACAACTACCTAAAGTTGGACAATTCAGTCGTTTAATAAATCTTTAATATATCTTTAAGATGTTTAAGATATAGTCACTAGGTTAAAAAAAAGAATACCAGAATACCATTAGTCAAAGTTATTACTATAATTTGTTTGAAATATTTAGTGCTGACTAACTATGTTGGTCTGTATGTCTCTTGCCTTTTTGCAGTATATGGAGTGCATAAGAACATTGTTAGCACTACAGCTTCCACAACTGCTGCAGGTAAAAGAAGATATTTTTCAAGAATGCAAAGTAACTAAAATGAAATCACTTTCTGCCTACTCATCCTCTTTCATTCATTTTTAGCTGTCCCCAGCACCTCTGTCACCAGTGATGACGTGTTTGTTAAGGATTACAAGTTCATGCTGCTGGAGAAAGAAAACGTTCAAGCGAAGAAAGAAAGCGAGAGGCTGATTAAGTCAAAAGACACGGGCAAAACATTCACTTCCACCACTTCCACTGGTGGACTATGTAAGGAGCAAACAATATAGATATTATTATACTACCTCTGTGCATCCCTTTGCAAATTGCATACTAGATCTGAGCTGAATATTGGGGGTAAATATTCATTATATTTTGGGGTAAATATCCAATTTATCCTAATATTCAAAGAAGAAAATTCGACATTGAGATGCTGTTCTCACCCACATACAGTAAGGAACTTGGGGCTCAGGTTGAACCTTGAGAAAAGTATGTTTTCTCCAGTTAAGAGAACAACTTTGCTTGGGGTTATATGGGATTCTACTGCTACAGTGAGGGTGTATCTATCCCCAACACATGTAGGGTCAATCCTATCAACCTTTAGCAAGATAAAGTTAGGTCTGGGCATCCCCTCGAGATTGTTGGGGCTTATGGGAGCAGCAGCCAATGTCATACTGTTGAGCCTATTGCACATGAGACCATTTCAGTGGTGGCTGAAAAGACGAAACACCTGAGAGTAATCATGAGCGGTGATGCCTACATGCGCTGAGAATCTGGAGGTGTCCCCGGTTTCTAACCTCAGATCACAGTCTAGGGGCATCTCTTTATTGTAAGACGGTATTGACAGATGGCTCCCTCATGGGCTAGGGCGTAGTCTTAGATGGCCTTGCAGCTCATCATCAGTCTCTGGAACGGCCCTCATCTAGAGTGGCATATGGGGCGGTTGTGGCTCAGGTGGTAGAGCAGGTTGTCCTGGCCCACATAACTCCACTTGCTGAAGTGTCCTTAAGCAAGACACTGAATCCCAAGTTGCTCCCAATGGCAAGCTAGTGCCTTGCATGGTACCTCTGTTGCCATCGGTGTGTATGTGTGTGTGTGTGTGTGTGTGTGTGAGAATGGGTGAATGAGAAACAGTGTAAAGTGCTCTGTAGGTCTGCTAAGGTTAAAAAGCACTATATAAGTGCAGACTATTTACCATTTGCATATAAATTGCCTAGAAATGTGGGTCGTATTCCTAGCACTGAAATTCTTACTTCCTCAGTTGAGAGGTCACCATGTGTTAGTTGTGACAGACAATACAGCAGTGGTCTCATATGTCAACCACCAGGGAGGGTTACGTTCGCACCCCCTGTTCTGGCAGGCACAACTAATTCTTCTCTGGGCGGAGGGGAAGCTTTTGTCAGTGAGTGCAATGTACATTCTGGGCAACCGGATGTGGGGGGCAGACATCTTCTCGAGGCAGGGACTGAGGCCCAGGGATTGGAGGCTCCATCCACAAGTGGTGGAGTCCATATGGCGGAGGTTCAGCCAAGTGGATGTGGATGTGTTTGCCTCCGAAGAGAAAGCACACTGCCCACTGTGGTTTGCCCTTACACCTCCTGCACCATTAGGGCTGGATGCCATGGCACACATGTGGGCGAGATCACGTCTGTATGCCTTTCCCCTGATCGCTCTGCTCCCACAAGTTCTAATGAGAGTTCGCCAAGACCGTCTACGTCTGCTGCTAATAGCACCTTATTGGCCAGCATGAATATGGTTACATTATGGATATGGAGATAATATTTTTGCTAGATGCCACTCCCTGGGAGATTCCCATTCGCAGGGATCTATTGTCTCAAGCCAGAGGGTTGATTTATCACCCTCGACCGGAACTATGGAAACTATGGGCCTTGCTCCTGAGGAGCACCAGCTCATAGATTCTGGTCTCTCAACCGAGGTTGTATAGACGATGTTAAACACTAGAACACCATCCATGAGAAAATTGTAGTTGTTCAAGTAGCAACTTTTTGTCTCGTGGCATGAGCAACGTCAGTTAGACCCAGAAAACTGCATAATAGCTACAGTTCTGGAGTTCTTACAGGGACGTTTCTCAGCAGGGTTGGCTCCTTCTACAATTAGGGTCTATGTGGCTGCCATTTTGGCCAGCCACGCCCCTATTGATGGAGCCTGTGGGGCAACATCCTCTAACATCGAGGTTTATGTGTGGTGCCAGTCAGCTGAGGCCTATCTGCAGACCATGCATTCCTTCCTGGGACCTTTCTGTGTTCCTGGAAGGTCTGTTAGGCACCCCATTTGAGCCTTTAGAGTCAGCCTCAGAGAAGCTTCTGACTACATTTTCCATTTCTATCATAGCAGCCACATTTTCAGATGACTCGCTGAAAAGGGAAAAAAAGATGTTCTCTGGAACCACAGAAACAGCCACAGTGGCAAATGGTCAGTACGTCATTATATGTTTCTCTACAAAATCCATTTAACATTGACTTCACAAGATAAATTAACTTTTGCTTTTACAGGTGTCAAAGTTGTTTCTACAAAGGACAAAGCCACATATGCAGGTATATGATTCACATCAGCTGCCAAGTTATATTTTTAGACATGTTAGACCCTGACCAAGATAAAGCAGTTACTGAAAGTGAGTGAGTGAGAATATTAATAGTAAAAAGTACATTTTCCCTTTTGTTATATATAGGAAGCATGGGGGATGCAAACTTATGCACTCAGCCGTGTACATGTTGCAAAAATGTATTAATTGTGTTAACTGTAACATAAGACAATAATATAGCCTTATGTTACAGTTTAACAAAATGAGTAACATTTTAGTAACATACACAGCTGAGTGCCAAGGTTTTCACCCCTCTTCCCACAATGATTCTGACTTCTGTACCACTTCATGTACATATGTGCCACATGCTTTTGGTTCCATTATTTTACAGATTGTCTGCGTTATAACAATAAGAATTAATAGTTTAAAATTGATCATTTAAAAGATCAACAGAATTTTTAGCACTATATGCAGGTAATTAGAGATAATTAATTAGCATTTATTCTTGTGTTACTGTAGAGATTCGGAAAGATGAATCTGGAGGAGGTGGGATGGGATTCTGCTCCTGCTGTACGTGGTGGAAATGGCTGCTTGGATTGCTGTTGGGACTGCTCTTGCTGCTGGGTCTTCTCTGTGGACTCATCGCTCTGGGTAAGACAGTTTAGCAAAAGAAGTTTTCTGAAAAAAAATTCAGGCTTCTAGATGTTCATGGCTTGAGTGGCAATGACAGTCAGTAACCTGTTTTGATTCAGTGTGTGTGTGTGTGTGTGTGTGTGTGTGTGTGTGTGTGTGTGTGTGTGTGTGTGTGTGTGTGTGTGGCTCCAGCTGAGGAAGTAAAGAGCCTAAAGGCTCGTGTGGAACGTCTGGAAGCCGGTGGGAACACCATAGCCTCTGCTCACACTAGCCGCCTATCAGCACCATCCTCAGTTAACATTTTAGATCCACTGGATTCTGTACAATATGAACGCACCCACATAGCACGAACAGAAAACAATATACAACTAGGACCTGACTCAGTGCAGCCTGACCCAGCCACACTGCAGAGGACCATAAAACAACTCGTTCAGTCTGAATTACAGTCAGAGAGCGTCAGAGGTACCAGGATTAATATGGCCATCTATTTGCATATTTGATAGATATTCACAAGTAATTTATTACAATTTATAAGTGTTTATTGTCCATGTAGCTACACTGGCATATTCACTGAAAGGAGAGAGAGGGGAGCCTGGGCTCAAAGGTCAGACTCCTTTCATATTGAAATAACTTTCAAATTGAGACATCATGAAAATAGGTTGGAAAAAAAAACACTGCAAACTAAATATGTTCCATTTTTTTTCTCAGGTGATCAGGGAGCTCCTGGGATTAAAGGTAGGGTTTTAATCCAATTTATCAATGTTTAATAATTCTTCATAGCAATTTTGTTAGGTTTTTGGTCTTTTTAAAAACTGTTGGATATCTGTCATTTGACTTTGCAGAAATAATAATTAAAAAAAAAACTATTGAAAACTAAATATTTTATTTTCAAAATTTAAATAAAGGTCTAGCAACATGTCCCAAAATTTCAGCACACCCTCAGAATCAAGTTCCAACTAGTCACCTAACTAGTAGCGCTCATAATCCTTCTTATACACACGGAAATAACCTTGTTCTTGTAATCCATATTTTTACTTGTTTGTTGCACAATTCAGAAAACATGAAATACATGTTATTAATCTGTAATGTATCCTATTTAAACCATTTGTGTTCAATGGCACTTGGAAGAAAAATACTGGAAATCAGGCTCCACCCAAGTTGATGGCTTTAGATTATTAGGTAGAATGTTGTATTGGATGCTTCTTGTTGGGTTACAGTTTAAAAAGAAAACAAGGTATTCTATTATTTTTACTGGGCTGACAAGATTAAAATAATTGTATGTTGTTTTTGTGCATATCTAGTCATTTTACTACAGTAGATTAAGTTTAAAATTGATTATGGCAGTACTGCAAGTACTGTATATTAATGTTTGATCACACTATGGTTATATTTGAACAAATTGTTTTTCAGGTGATTCAGGATTTCCTGGAGTTCCAGGTAAGATAACTGTCATTTCCACTTACACAAACATTATTTTTTTCAAAACATATAAATAGAGATAAATGCCTTTCCATCCATCAGGTCCTCCTGGTTCTGCTGGTCATCCAGGACAAGAAGGTACAAGAGGACCTAAAGGAAGTGCTGGTAAGGAGCAGCTAACACAGATTTGCTAAATAAAATTGCACAATAATTCAATCTGAGACCAAACCTTTTTTTTTGTACGTTGGTAGTTCATCATGCTTGTGGCCAATAACAGAGATAAAAGATTCTCGTTCTTCTCTGATCCTCAGGCCTTAATGAATTTTCCTGCCTCTAAAAAAGTTATGATATTTGACACAACCTTTTATGTGCAGGTGGGGAAATGGTTGAAAAATAATGTAAAATAATATTGAAATTATTTAATATATTATTAACCAATAATAAATGTCAGATTTCACCTCCCCTTGCCCTGTTCTTACAAGCAACCCACAAGGCCTGTTTCACTCAGAAATATGTCATTTTGTAAAATGCTTTTGGACATTTTTTCTTTTTCTTTTTTTGTTCAGTGTAGGAACTTTGCCAAAACATACAAACAGTAATAAAGATTGGAAGTAATTCAGGGTTAAGGCAGATGTACTATAATTTTGTTGCAATCAGGTGAGCCAGGACATGATGGCCCACCTGGACAGAGAGGCCGTGAGGGGCCAACAGGACCCAGAGGAGAACCAGGCCCTCCTGGAGTTGGTGAGAAAGGAGAAAAAGGTAAGAGCATTACAACTTAGTAGAATTGATTCCACCCATGTTGAGTTCAGCAAGGATGTCTTGGTCTATTACAATTTTACTGACAAACTGATGATTTGGCTTTGCAATTTAAAAACACTTGAGCTACTGGAGAAGAGATTAAAGGTTAAAACAAGGACTGTGACGGATCATGAAGACAATCCTGTCCTTTCCATTGCATTCCATCGTATCGCATCCCATCCCATCCAATTCCAGCCCATCCCATGCAATCCTGTCCCATCCATTCCTTTCCTATCCTCTCCTGTCCTACAGTTAAATTTGCATTTATGGTACTGGACAGATGCCCTTATCCAGCGCGACTTACATTTTTCTCCTTTATACAACTGAGCAGTTCAGGGTTAAGGGCTTTATTCAAGGGCCCAGCAGAAGCAGCTTGCTAGTGTTGGGATTTGAACTCACAACCTTCCAATCAGTAGTCCAATGCCGTAACCACTGAGCTTCCACCGCCCAAAACCTGGGCTTGTCCGGGATTCTATCCTATCCTATCTTATCTTATCTATCATATCCTCTCCTATCCTATCCTATCCTATCCTATACTATATTATACTATACTATACTTATTATACTATATACCCATCCCATATCATCCTAATCCTACATCCTATTTACTCCTACATTCATCTTTGTAACAACTCAATCTTTTGGCTAAACAATTTTATTTACCAAGGTTTCGCCATCACTACTTTTATCTTTGTGCATCTTCTGTCGTGGCTACTACACAAGAGATCCTACATGTGTTAACAAAAGACCTTACAGCTGTTTTTGTTTTCATGGTACCTCAGTATTATCACCTCTCTGTCACTCCTCCCTAGTGACTATAATACAGTACAGATCTGTTTAAATTAACTACAAATTTGTAAGAGGTGTGGAGGTCATGTGGCTTATGTTTCTTTGTTGCTCCAGGAACATCTGGAGATCCTGGACCTCCTGGGCCTGCAGGACCACCTGGACTTATGGGACTCAGAGGTACAGCCATCAAGCTTGAAAATATTGATTGATAATGAGCTCAGTGTGAGAGTATGGTTTTGTTTTTTTTGTTTTTTGCAAAAACCTGGCTTGTTTCTTTTTACTTAGTGGAAACAGTCCTTGGGTCACTGTTACCTTAAGAACTGTAACATTTGATTGTATTCTGCTCATATGTAAGAATCCTGTATGAAAAAATATACATTTGAATTCATCTACATTGAACAGGTGAAGTGGGTGCTCTAGGTACTGCGGGTCTTCCAGGGGCTCCTGGTCCTCAAGGCTTCCGAGGGGATCCTGGTGATCCTGGACCGAAAGGTGTCTATGAGTTTTGGACATACAAAAAGATTTTCTATGTTTTGTAAAATTTTTTCTAGGCTTTTCATCTTTTCTTTTTACAGGAGAGAGAGGACCTGCAGGACCTCCTGGAGCTAAAGGTTAATCCAAAGCTGATTAACAGATTTTAAAGGTTTAGTCAAGCAATGTTCCCACATAATAACTCTATTGTCCCCCACAACAGGTGATCAAGGGGAGAAAGGGCCCCGTGGTGTTACTGGTAGGTAAAATGGGCTTCAATTGAAAAGAGCAAATCACTGGAAATTGTGTATATCATGCTTTGGTCATAGTATTATTTTATAATCTACTTTTTCAGGAGAACCAGGGCAGCCAGGACCTATCGGTCCATCAGGAGAGAAAGGACCCAAAGGATCAGCAGGTAGGTCCTAGGAGAAATATACAGCTGACAGTGTATGTGATAAGAAAATTTATCAACACCTTCTGATACAATCAGAATTGAAAATTTAACAGCATTTTAATTTAGGCGTTTACTGAACACATTTTTAGAACACAGGATCTAGGCATATTCCATGTTATAAAATAAATCATGATATTGTTTTATAGTTTTCGTACCGTGACTATAGCACTAACTTGACAGTATTTATTTTTCCTCATTATCAACATCCTTAATTTCACAGGTGCTCCTGGATCAGATGGTGTGAAGGGAAATCGTGGTATGTTCAAGATCCATGAATATCTTAGAACTTTTTTTGCCTGAATTGCCAATATCATACATTCTTCCACTTAAATTTAAGGGGACCAAGGACCAACTGGGTTGCCAGGTCCACGTGGACCAGCTGGACCTCCAGGAGACGCAGGCGTGCCAGGTACTTCTATCAGCTTGGTTAGCAAGCTTGGTCAGCTTGGTTAGCTTCTATCAGCATTAACTATTTTAAAAATCATGCTTATGTTGGTACTGATTGACTAATTTGTGTCCATATTATCAGGATCTCCAGGCCTTCAGGGGCCACCAGGTAGGTTTTACTTTATAATTACATATTTTATAATTAATTAAGTAGTTAAACGTTTCATAAAGTAAAAAGTTAAAAGCAAATCATATATTTTGACCACTTCAAAAGTGCAGGATCTGGTATGTTGCCAGCAATTTCGGAACAAAAATCTGAGAGATATTTTTACTTTGACTCTTGTTTGTAGGTTTGCCAGGAACACCGGGTCAGCCTGGATCTAAAGGTATCATCCATGTATATTTTCTGCACTACATAATACTTTTGCACTGTGTTAGTAGAGTAGAGTAATGTGAAATGTCAGCACTCTAGTGCCATGCCTTGAAAAAGTCCCTTGCATATTCATTGCTTTTTTTTCAGGTGAAGCAGGTGAACCTGGAAGAGTTGTCACTGCAGGTGAGAACTTCTCCAGCGTTGATTCTCCACCATTTAACCTTAATTGAGGTTTAATTATTACCTAGTGATTATCTATTGTTAATCAGATAACTATTTCATCAATTCTTTCTCTCCTTCTCTGCAGGCTCTGCTTCCAACACTGTGGGTATTCCTGGACCCCCTGGACCTGCTGGACCTGCTGGGCCTGCCGGAGCTCCTGGACTGTCAGGTAAGGGCTTTTACAAATTTATTTCTAATTCCATAACTAATTCAAGATTGTTTGAAAAAATATTATGAAAAAAATTATTTCTTCTCAGGTCCCATTGGCCCTGCTGGTCTTCCTGGCCCAGCTGGTAAGATGTTTTCATCCATTTAATCAACTGGAATTTAGTCCATAAAAGTGTTGAGTTTACTAACAGTGATAGATAAATAGTCCTGTTGTATGGTTAAATATATTGACGTTCTTTTAAAAGTTCAAATGTTTCAGTACTCTAAAGTGCCAGTTGCAGTGATTATTATTGACCTCAATCATAATGCAATCAATAATAAAACACAAGATCATTGCACTGGTGTTTGTTAGTATGGCAAATTATTTTTTACCCTCAACACAAACAGTACACTGATAAAGAGCATAAGAAGAGCAACTGTGAAGAAACAGGAAAATAAATTGGCTGATGTCCAATCAAACTAGCATTACGCCAAAGTTATACCAGTCGTTTACATGGTTTCTTTGCACTGACATGCAAGTTGTTCTTACAGGACCCAAGGGAGAAAGGGGTGAAAAGGGTGATGATGGTGAACCTGGCATTTCTGCAAAATCTGTTGAAAGAGTCAGGTTTGAGCGTAAGGCATCACTTTTCTCAATTATGTACTAATTCTATGCTAGAAATATTTCAAAATCATTTAAAAACTAATTTCAATCTGACTGAATAGCTGCTGCTGGTCTACCTGGTCCTCCTGGCCCCTCTGGACCCCCTGGACCCCCTGGAGAACCAGGGAAACCTGGTAAATTTGTCTTTTTTATATTATACATATAGTATATTATATATTATATATATTATAAATTAACATATTGTAATTTAATTACATTTTTGCAGGTGAGGGCAAAACTGGCCTACCAGGATCCCCAGGTCCACGTGGAGAGCCAGGCAAGTTACAAATTGATTTAACAATGATCATTTTACAGCTCAGCCTTGAGTACAGTTCAGTGTTAGAGTAGCAGTGTAGAGTGGCTTGGGTTAATTTTCCCTTTTTCCCCCCTTATGGACTGTACCTTCATTTTCTAATTTATTTTTCTTACTGATGTTTGTTACATTTTTTTATTCTCAGGTATTGGTCTCCCTGGTCCACCTGGTGACAAAGGTGAACCAGGACGCTTTGTACCCACCTCAGGTAAATGAGTTGTTCTTATACTGTGCATGATGTTGCATTTGACCTTAATCTAGGGCCAAATAGTACACTGATGTACATTTCTATCATTCTAACAGAAACCTTTTTTGCTGGACCTCCTGGGCCTCCTGGAACTCCTGGATCTCCTGGACCTCAAGGTAAAATATAGCTTCCAAAATCTATTAACCTTTGCACTATATACATAAATATACCTCTGAATCAGTGTGACTCATGCCCATGTTTTGAACACAAAAAGTTAAATTACAGAAATTTTTCATATATATATATATATATATATATATATATATATATATATATATATATATATATATATATATATATATATATATATATATATAATTCTGACTTTTTTTGTTATATATAGACTTTGTTGTAAACTGGAATAAATAAGAAGCTTGTAATATTTATTTTTGTCAGTATTTTATTGATTTTTATTAGTTTTTTTATGCCTATTATTTTCTTAGTTTTATATACTTAGAAATAAGAAAATAGAATCTATAAATTGTGGATTATACAATTCATATAAAAACTATGAATTGGGAATTATACTGTGTATAACTTTTTATTATGTATAAATTCCATTTTGTACTTTTGTTCCTGTTATAGGCGAGCCAGGTCATCCTGGACTACCAGGAGAACCCGGACTTGGTAAGCGATCTAACATCTACATTTCCAACTTGTATGCAACCAGATGCACTGTATTAACTTGTGAAGATATTAGTAATACTTAAAAAAAAAATTCCCTTCTATTTTAAACAAGGTTTTCCAGGGCCTGTAGGCCCAAGTGGACCCCCAGGTCCTGAAGGCTTACCAGGCCCTCAAGGACCACCAGGTTCAAAAGGTAAAATGAAGGCCATGTCATATAAAACTTGGCGTAGAATTAATCACATGCTAGCCAAAAGTTTTTATGCCCACATGTAATAGATCTTCAGATAAGTCATCACTGTTCTATAATTTACTGGTTGTAGGTGATGCTGGTGTCCCAGGGGCCCCTGGCATCCCAGGATATTCTAATGGTAGGTTGGAATTACTGTGCTGAATACATGAAGCTATATTTGAACTCTTACTTGGTTGATATACTATTTACGGTGTATCTCTCTGCATCTCAATTATAAGGTGCAGGCAGAAGTTCACCTGGACCACCAGGTCCACCTGGACCTCCAGGGCCTCCTGGACCTTATGGTGATGCCTCTGGCTCTCCTGACATTGCTCAGCAGCTTAGTGACCTTATTAGAAGTGAGCATCTTTAGTCATTTGTTTGCTGTTTTCTGCCAATACATCTTTATATTAGTTGTTCTGTTGGGGTCATAACCTATTTGCTTAGTTTTGATCATTTCTGATTGGAGAAATTTCTATAATCAGCAGTTTTATGTCTAGATTTGTTAACTATGTGCCTTTTAATCATTGAATAATATCAGGTACTGATCTTGGATTGCTTTATTTGTTGAAGGTGATGGCATTAGGCAATACTTCGTTGGTCCTCCTGGGCTTCCTGGACCACCTGGAAGTGTATCTGATGCTGATTTGGCTAATCGTGTAATCAGTTACATCAAAAGTGAGCCTTTATAATCGATCATTCAGTAAATTATATCATTCTAGAGTAGACTTTTATGAAGTATGTTTAGTCTGTCACACAATTATAAGCCTTCTTTTCGGTGTGATGCAGGAGAAGAGGTGAGGCAGTATCTGGTTGGTCCTCCAGGACCACCCGGAGCGCCAGGTATTCCAGGCCTCAACCCTCAGGAAGTAGCTGGAAGAGTCCTCAATCTTATGAATGGTAGGTTTTCTTAACTAAAATGTAGTAGAGCATATTTAAGTACTACATACAAGTGTGTCAAGAAAGTGAAGTAAAGAAAGAATAAAGAATCCAAGGATTTTTCTTATGCCTTGCACAATGTTAGTATCACCTTATATCGATCTTATTGCATTTTTTCCCCAAAATTGTTAACAAAAATTACTTGTGAACATAGCTTGTTTTTATTTGCTTCTAAATTTCTTTCCATTTTGTACCTTAACAACATGTTCAAATATAAATACAAAAATCTACACACGTACACTTAAAAAAAATAACATTTCCTCTATTTCTGTGCCTGTTTTCAGAGCAGGGTATGCTGACGCAATCCGGACCCCCAGGCCCACCTGGCCCTCCAGGACTTCCTGGAGCAACCTACAGTAATCTCCCACTTCTCCTACAAAGTAAGAGCCCATTAGTATTATTCATCCTCAGAAATTGTACATTTTGCCCAATATAAACCTTGGTCTATAAATACATCAAACTAAGTTTGACAAACTATTCTTCTTTAAAGACTCAGAGTACAGAAGTCTGATTGGGCTACCGGGACCTCCAGGCCCTCCTGGGTCTCCTGGCATCCCAGGACCTCATGGACCCCCAGGCCCTGTTCCTTTCACAGGCACATTTGGCCTGGAGGATATTCAGAAATACTTAGAGAGTAAGCAATATTTTTGTTAAAAATTGGGTTTCCTGACAAACATTAGTCATTATGTTCTGTGTACTACTTCCTGTTGCCCGGGCTATTCAATATAAACCATAATGGTCATTATGACCTGAACAAACAATAGAAAGGCATATTACTAGACTAAGGTAACTACGGTCAAATTTCCCCACTGACACTAAAGGCTCATCTTACTATAGGAGTTATTTAGTGTTTAGTATCCAGGCCAGTTATACAATACATTTACATTTACATTTATGGTATTTGGCAGACATCCTTATCCAGAGCAACTTACAAAAGTCTACTATGTAGATCTCTATCAAAACTAAATCCTTGTGCTAGTTCACTAAGCCAGGCACTTAGAGTACCATCAGTCTAAAAACTTTGTTGAAGAGGTTGGTACAGTATGAAAAATTTTTGAGAAAGACGAGTGGTAATTTAAGTGATTGCTGACGATGTCTAAAATGCTTTTAATTTCTCTGTGTAAGAAATACTGAATAAATAAAAAAAATTTCATTACCATTCAGAGTCATCAAGTGCAGTCCACACTAGGCCTAATCTGTATTCAGGAAACATAATTTCATGGACTTTGCAGGAAATTGAAATGGAATTTCATAATTTATAATTTCACTTTACTTGCAGATGTTGGTTTTAAAGGACCACCTGGACCACCGGGGCCTCCTGGACCTCAGGGCTCTCCTGGAATCACAGGAAGCCTGGTGTCATATGCTGAGAATGCACACCAAGAGCCAATCCGTGCTGAACTGCAAGAATATCTAAAGAGTGAGTATGCAGAGTATACCTGAATAATCTGGAAAAGAGCAGGGACTCAATGGTTAGTTGTCTGTCCTCAGATAGGCAAACAGAAATTGCTGAAACAATGCCAACAGTTTGTTTGGTCTTGAAGAATTTTAACGCATCTGACATTGTGACCTTAGTGTGATACGGTATCCTTGATTTATACTTAACCCTAATAGAACTTTATAATATTTTGGACATGCTGTGGGTGTACTAGTTGCTTCTTGGTGCTAGAACACTGGATTCCAATACTATAGTATTCTCAGTTATCAATCACAAACAGTTAAATCTCAAGCTGTAGAACATAACTCACTGTCGGTCTCAGTGTCAGTCAAAACACTGCCATCTTCCACATACACAGGCTCTCAGAAACCATCCCTATCAACCAGAGAGAACAGCCAATTTTGATCTCTTGGACCCCTGGCCAAAGATGGCTATGGCATAGTTGGGAATCTAACTTGCGATTTCCCAAGGATAGGGTGAATGTTTTTTCTATTGCACCACACAGGAGCCCTAGCCCTAACCCTAACCCTGAATCTAATTTAAGTTGCCTCAACAGCTTCCTTACTTTGCCATAATTGTTTCTTGCAGGTGGCAGGGTGTTCCGTGAAGAGCCAAGCTATAGCTTTACAAAGCCTATTGAGAGTTTGGACTATCCCACTATTGCAGAACAAGTAGTGAACTACATCAAGTGTAAGTTACAAAAAATTGTCAATGGGCTAAGTGTGTTTCCATAGGAGACAAATAGGCCAGTTTTAGTTCTTGGGTTGCAGTTCCAGGAAGCATTTTGGTTTCTTGCTTTAGAGTGTTATATTTTTGCCACATGCCAAAATGATGTAATGTCATGCATTTTATGCCACTTCTGTTATTGCATTTAATGGTCATAGTTATGGCTTAGTATGCAGTATCCACCTCACAGCTCCACTCTAGGGGCCAGTTTGATCCTGAGCTTGGGTAGGCAGATAGTGGCTACAGATATTGTTGCCCTAGTGAGTGAAGGAGTGTTTGAATGTGTGTTGCATGATGCTCTGTGAAGGACTGGTGTCCCATCGGGTGTATTTCCATCACATACCCAGTGTTCCTGGGATAGCCTCCAGATCCACCGTGACCCTGCCTGGGATAAAGCACTTACTGAGAATGAATGAATAAATGGTCATAGTGTGGTAGAAGTGCTAAATAGGAAGTTGTTCAGGTTCTACAGAATGTATTCCCCATTCAGGATAGTTCCAGTGCTCCACACTTCCACAAATGTTTCTCTAGTTTTGGTTAAAATGCTCATATGAGAGTCATGATTAATCGTGTAAAAAACGATCATATCTTTGTCTTTAGTCTTTGTATACATCTCTTCATTATGGATGTTGAGCTGTTAATGGTGCTACATAGCCAATACCTCTAAATAATTTGTATCTGGGTTTTTTCCAGCTCGTGGTTTGTTGTTGCGGGATCTCAAAGATATCCAAGGGCCGCCGGGTCCTCCTGGACCACCTGGACGTCCTGGAATTAGCCATTCATACAGTACTTATAACAACATGACTGAGATATTTAAAATTATTAGAGGTTGGGAATAAATGATTTTTTACCATTAATAACCCTTTATGATACAAAACTTGGTGTGAACTGTAACCAATTTATGCTGTATATGCTACTCCAAAGTATATACTGTCAAAGTACATACTTGATCATTTGTTCTGCAACCTAAACGACCCACTTGTGTCACTTTTCTAGACCATGGCATGGTTGGACCACCAGGAAAACCTGGGCAGAAAGGAGAAATAGGATATACTGGTCCCAGAGGACCAAGAGGTTAGTAATTTAACAAGTTCACAAGTTAATAATTTAGGTTGAGCTCAAGAATTAAGGTTCTGTGATTGGACCAAAGGTCCAGGGGGCTGTGAGTTCAATTCCTTTTACCTTCAATTGCTTAGCTATTTCCTTGGATTGGATTCTGCCTCCCTTGCTTGTACTAAAGCTACTTACATTTGGTACATTCATACAGTTTCGAGTGCATGAATGTGCCAAATGGTTATGATAAATGGAAAGAACCGATTTTAGATATGTATATAGTGGAAGTGTAATGCAACTGGCTCCATGCTCCCGATGACCCTGTGTAGGATAAGTGGTACAGAAAATGGATGGTTCTATTTCCCAAAAATCAAAACAAACTAGTAGCCTAATTAAAATCATCGCAACCCTGACCCAGCAATTACTAAGGATGCTGTAAACGCATTGCTCAGTGCTGCACAATCATATTGATGAACATTGTATGAAATAAAATGTATGAAATTGAAGACTGTTTTACGACTATTTTGTTGTGTCCTGCAGGATCCTAGTCCTGATACACACCTCTAATCTCAACCAGATGCCCTGTGAACCTTTCACAAAACAAAACTAGCAAAATAAATAAATAAATAGTACTCCTCCTATTTATATCCGTATTTGTATACATTTTTAATACATTACCTGTGCATTCTGAATAATGTTACTGTGTGCAGTTACATCCTGAATATACACAATTTAAATAATGTTTCAAGGTACATTATTGTGGACATTTTTTCTATTGTTCTGTACCAATTTGCTGAACCGCTGTATTAATTGGCATATTCAGGTCCTAGAGGTGAGCAAGGCATCCCTGGTCTACCAGGACTTCCTGGCAATGATGGACCAAGAGGACAAAAAGGAGAAAAAGGTATAGCCTGAATATGTATGGCATATTTTTCATAAAGCACTGTTCAACGATGTAATGAAATTAATTGTTGATAAGACATATTTATTTATTTTCTTCAGGAGAAGATGCCTACATAAATCACAGAGGAAAGAGAAGTACAGGTGTTTAGCCTGACACAGATTTTTTCCCCCCATAAATTTAATAATTTTTGTAGCTTTTTGTCGTTTGCAACTTTTAGTAATAGCCAAACCATAGGATTGGGAAGTCCATGACAAAACCATACTTGCAGAAATGCAGAAATGAAAGTACACACATGATTGTGGTGACTTGCTGACAGTCAGGATGTCAAACTTCTCGACATGACAAAATGTATGTACATATATCATTCGTTTTGTAATCCTACGATAGAAACGTGTAGTCAAAGTTAGGCTCAAATGTAGTATTTCATCAGATTTCTTAATCAGGTTTACTTTTTTTTACTATGAATTTTTATAGAACTATTTTTTAACTACAACCTTTTAACATTTTTGTTTGGTCTTGTTTGTACTTTCACATAGAAAAGCTCTGACATTGGAGTCTAGTGTCCTTATATTTTCATATTTGTATTCCATGTATTGTGAACAGATTCATACTTTTATTTTAACATAATTTACTTAATTTACTAATTATGCTAATGAACTAGAGAGTAAAGATCATAAGAGAACATATTTCATAAATATGCATCTTGGAGGGCATTGAGGTTTTTTTTTTTATTTTTTATTTTTTTTTTATTTTTTTTTTGTAATTGATGTGAATACTAATGCCAAAATGTGGCAGTTGCAGCTCAGCAGTAAAGGCTCTATACTAGTGACCAGACGTTTGTGATTTCAGATTACAAAACTGCCAGAGATCCACCATTGCATCCTTATGTAAGGCCTTTAACCCTTAAATGCTCTGCTTTATGCTTGGAAAGTGACTTTGGATGAAAGTGACTGTTGAATTAATAGATGAAAATGGTTTTCTATATGAAAGTGAAAAATAAAGTTTTTTTTTGTTGATTTTTTTTTCAATAACACACAAAAACCACATGTTTTGAACGTGAGCTTAGTACAACAATTTTAAGCTATATCCTTTTGAAGCTAACTTTTACAATTTTTTCTCGGCTACTCAAACACAAGAGCTTATTACTACTAAATAGAGGTAGATGTGAATTCCTGTACTGCAAAAAATTTCTAGTAAACCTCCATATTATTTTGGTTATTTGGACGGAAAACCATATGAAATGTTGTCAGAGAATAAGACAGACCTCAACACTGGTATTAAGAATTGAAAAAGTGATTTAATTAGCAGTCCATTACTGCAAATCAGCAATATTTATTTTAATTCACAAACACTGACATGAGTACATTATACACTAAAAAATGCACATAAAAAGGGTAAAATCGTAAATGGCGCACTTATATAGCGCTTTTATCCAAAGCGCTTTACACTGTCTCAGTCACCCATTCACACACACACTCACACACCAATGGTAGCAGAGCTGCCATGCAAGGCGCTAACTTGCCATCAGGAGCAACTTGGGGTTCAGTGTCTTGCCCAAGGACACTTCGGCATGTGGAGTCACGTGGGCCGGGAATTGAACCGCCAACCCTACGATTAGTGGACAACCTGCTCTACAACCTGAGCCACAGCTGCCAGGGTCACGATAAAAAGAAATATAATCAGACAAATGTAGTCTGAATTAGATGCATACTTGGAAAGAAACTGTCCATAGTATAAAAAGGTAGAATGGAGAAAGCCTCATCCTTTAAGAATGTGCATTTTATTTTTGTAATAATAATCAAAATGTTATACAGGGAAAGAAGTCCATTCAACACAATGTGTAAAGCCTTCTACACAACGTATAACGTAATTGGAAAAGTTTCCATGAAATTCAACAAAATCACCTTCACTATTTAGAATTCCTGAGCTTAGGTTAGAATGATTACAATAAGCCTTGTAGATTTCTTTCATGTTTTTATTTTATTTTTATATCAGGATATTTTCTCTACTTACCTTGCTACAGTTATTGGCTCCTTCTAGTAACCTAGTGGCCAATTTGCCAGAGTTTCTAGCTAGTAATGCTAACTCTAGCTAGACAGTGAAATTTATAATTAATAGTATAAAGGACAGGACATCTTCCCTCATTCCACCCAGCTACAAAAGTGTTTAAATGTATATCTAATTAAAATAGGTCTTACCAGTTTGTCATCAGTTTGTGGAAAATGCATGCTCATGAAGTTAATTTATGATTTGCTACAGAAAATAAGCACTGACTTAAATAAGTTTTGTTTTGTATTTAAATGTCAGTGTATCACCCCCTCCTCAACTGCCACATTTTAATGATGAATTCAGTGAGAATTCACGTTTGGTCTGTTAAAGCAGTGGTTTTCAAAGTGGGGGGCCGCAGCCCCCTTGGAGGCCACCAGGGGGCGCCCGGCGGGCCTCAACAATTTGGTCTGCCGGTCCCTCTCACTAGTATGTTTTCTCTTTCTCACTCTCAGACACACACACACACACACACACACACACACACACACACACACACACTCAATTCCTAATGTAATGTAATGTAAAGATGTAAGATGTTATCATTAATAAAAAAGGGAGATATATTCAGGTGTCTGTATTTTTAATGTGTTTTAAAGACATCTTGCAAACGGGGGGCCTCGGTCAAATGTTAATGCCATTTGGGGGGCCTTGCCCTGTAAAAGTTTGGGAGCCCCTGTGTTAAAGCATAGATGGCATGATAAAGCTAAAAAAAAAAAAAAAAAAAGGTTACTGTAGTTTATAAAAATGTAAAATGTAAATAAACTACAAAGAATATGGTTTATAGTGATAATTAACAGCAAAGAGTCTCTAAAAACATGCGATCGGAATTAAAATCAAACACAGAATTTGGTGCTAAAGTGCACCTTAAAGAAAAGAAAGCAAAAGGTCTGATATGTTTCAAAATGTGTCAAAGTTAAAATTTCATATTGCAGATTCTTCTTCAACAGTGCATTACACACTTTTTCCTACCACCGCATATACAACAGCTTTGAGTTTGGGTAAACTTGATCTGATATGTGTAGAAAACAGTACGACTGACACTATGAATATACGGCAAATTAAACAAAAGAACCAAAAAAATGTTAAAAATACACTTATAGTCGTGTGAGACAGAAATGTAAGTCTTCAGCAGACGTTCGTTCCTTCATTTGGACACACTGCATTTGAGAAATTAGACCACATGATCGCATGTCATTTAAGTCACTTCCTTCATTATAGGTATCACATTCTAATGTGTTGTAGCAATTATTCTTTTAACCAACTTGCTTCTAGTGTTCTTTAATAATTTTGTGCAAATGGCAAGGGGGTTCATTTATTTAAATTTCAGCTTTCAGTCAAATTATCTTGGTGCTAAACCCACTGAATTAATACTTAACTAACTAGAATTGAAACATTAACCAATGTTATCAATGCTTGGCCTATGTCTTAGCTAAGCATGAATATAATAGAAAACATAGAGAAGCTGCCTGATTATTGTAAAATGTGAACCTTCTCGTGTGAATACATCCGTCCATCCACAGAAATATTATCTGCAAAACCCCTTTACATTAAGTGATCCCCTGCATTTGATCCTGTATGACCTCATTCAGGGGGTCATGGCAGCTAAATGTTCATTCACAACATGTAGGTAGGTGCATATCCTAAAAGCCATCAATGTGCAGAATGTAGTTTGTAGTTGTATAATGCCTTTATATAAGAGTTTTACTTGAGTAATACATACAGTATGTGAGTTTATGTAGGAACATGTGTAGTGTGTATATCTGTACATGTGTGTGTGTGTGTGTGTGTGTGTGTTAAAACCCGGTGGAGTGGACAGTGGGCACAGGGTAGAACTTGGAGATGCGACTCTGAGTTGATGGGTTAAGGCACTCGGACTCTCCGCTCATCTTGAAGAAGATTTCCTGTTCTTGAACCTTCCGTGCAAACTCCTCCTCTAGTGTCTAAACATACACACAAACAAATCATGTGGTATGAGTGACAGTTTACGGAAAACGTGACTCATTATCACACTCATAAATGAATAAATGCATCACACCCGAAACTATCTTGTAATTATTAATTGTTAAATTTTATATCTGCGTCTTCATATATAGCATATAAACAATGGACTATTTATGGAAAAAGAAAGCACATGGTAGTAGATTTGACATAAATACTTCTCCAATTTAGAATGTCAAGTCAAGATATGTTTCCTGCTAGAGCTACAAAGCAAATTAACAAGCAATATGATACCTTATAACCAACAATGAGCATCTTTTAACATACAGAAAGCACACACACATATCTGGCCCTTTTTATTACAAATATTATATTCCTCATATACTAAAGACCATGTCCCTGGTGTGTCAGGGTAACACAGTATACAGTGCGTTGGATAAATAGTCACCCCCTTGAACTTTTATACATTTTGTAGTGTTGACGTTTGCAAATCATCAGGGATGTCTCTATCTCTATTCCCTTTGCACATCTGGATCCTGATATTTTTGCCTATTCTTCTTGGCAATATTGCTCAAACTCTGTTAGGAAGGAGGATATTGGTGAACAGCCATTTTCAAGTCTTGCCACTGATTATCAATCTCATTGGGGTCTTAGTTTTGACAAGACCATTCTAACACATTTGGTTCTTGGGAACCCTTCAAACTGGAACAGGTTTTCTTCTAGGATTGTACAAAATTAGGCTCCACCTTTCTTCCCCTCAATCTTGTCCAGTTTCCCAGTTCCTGCTAATGAAATGCATCCCCACAACACACTGCTACCACCACCATGCTTCACTGTGAGGATGATGTTCTCAGGGTGATGAGTAGTGTTGGGTTTCTGCCAAAGGTTGCGCTTTGTGCCAAGGCCAAAACATTCAATCAAACAAGAGACCTTTTTTTCCCCCCACACGCTTGCTGAGTCTCTATCAATGGCTTTCTTCTCATCATGAATTCAAAAAGCCTAGCTTTGTGAAGTATCTGGGTTAGGCTTTCCTGTGAACAGCCTCTCTCATCTGAGTTGTGGATCTCTCCAGCAACTTGTTTCTTTGCCCTCTTTACTCAGTCGCTGACATTTTGTAAATGACCTCCTCTAGTCAGACTCACAGGCATTTTTAATAATGGATTTAATGGTCCTCCATGGGATGTTCAAAGTTTTGGGATGTTTTTGTGTAACCAAAAACTCTGACTGATGCTGCTCCAGTATTTGTCTTGGATTTGTTTTGAGAGCTCTTTGGTCTTAACGATGCTGTTTGTTTAGGTATGTTCTTGAACAAACTCTTTCAGAAACAGGTGTATTTATAGTCAGACCACATAGTGCACACAGGTGGACTCTATTCAACTAAAATTCCGATGGCAACTGGTTACAATAGAACTAATTTAAGGTGTAAATACTTATGCAATTTCAACTTTTACTGCTTTATTTGTAAATAATTTTGCGTAGATTTGTGACATATAATCCTAATTAAGTAAAAAGCACCTTTTTCCTGGGCCGCAGTTTCTCTCTCCAGTCCTTCAGCTCGACGCTGTGCTCCTCGTCCAGCTCCTTTAACTTCTGTGTCTCATGTTCAATAAGCAGATGGCACTTCTCATTCTGATCAAAGGACAAGTCTGAGTAAGTTATTTGCACGCACACACACACACACACACATATAAAGCTTGTAAAGTGATGGGCGAGAGTGTGTGTGTGTGTGAGTGTGTGTGTGAGTGTGTGTGTGTGTACCTGTAACTGCTGCAGCTCTCTAACATTGGCATCACGCTGCAACTGCAAGTCCCTCATCTGGTTCTCATGTTTCTGATGCTGATGGAGTCTCTCATTCTTCTGCCTCTTCTCCTCCTGTGCTGCAAACTGCACCACACACACACACACACACACACACACACACACACAAACAGTCTTAAAAGGCATACTTGACACCTTTTGCATTCATGTTGATTTGAGTGACTCTTAAATTCTCATTCATTAAACACCCTTCAGACTAAAACTGAAACAGGTTCGATTTGACCTCTGACCTGTTTGATCTTTTCCCTCTCCTGTTCGGGGGTGAGCCCGGGGGAGGCGATGCGCAGGCTCTTTTTAAACATGGCCATGCGCGTCTTTGCTTCACTGCGCTGGATCTTGGGAAGTCTGGTCCTCTCCTGGGTTTGCTTTGTCTTCATTTCCTCCACCAGTCGCTGGTTGTATCGCTGCATCTGCTCCATTTCCTTTAGAGAAATACAAATACAAACGAATTAGGGCTCATGTTTTTAAGCTTTTTCAATCAGACATATTCAACTAATGAACTTAGAAGTGAAGTTTTTTTTTTTTTAACTAGGGCATTAACACGTGCACTGCTCATAATATTTAAGTGTCTAGCCTGGTGTGCTACTTACTATTTTACACACTTAATTATTTACACACATACATACATACATAATTCTGTATATACGTAAATATGAAATTGTGTTTATGTATGCAAATACATACATAAATAAGTAAAAGTAGGTAGGTAGTCAAGTAAAAGTACATAATTCAGTAAAGGTAAGTTACAAGTACATTATGTACAGTCATGTGAACAAATAAGTACACCCCATGGAAATTCGTGGCTTTTTTGACATATTTGGACAAGCAAACATTTGATCATCTTTGAAACAGTGACTATTAAGAAAGTTGATATACTTGAACAAAACCACAAGGTCTTCTGTGGAAAAAGTAAGTATACCCTTGGCCTCAGAAGCTAGTACTGCCCCCTTTAGCAGAAATAACTTCTTGTAGGTGTTTTGCATAATTGTCCACCAGTCTCTGACATCGGTTTGTTGGAACAATTTCCATGGGGTGTACTTATTTTTTCACATGACTGTACATACTTTTATACATACTTACTTGTATTTAATTTAATTACTTATTTACATACATACTTACCTTCACTTAACCACAGTCACACATATAATTTCACCCATTTTCGTACATACTTGCTTACTTACTACATTTAGTTACAGTCATACTTTTAATGTTTATTTTATTTTACTTAAGTATGTACTTGCCTACTTATTTTCACTTACCTATTTACATATATACATGCATGCATGCATACTTTTACTTGTGTACTTACCTTCTCTCATTTAAATGTATAAACTTACATACATAGTTATTTTCACTTAATTGTACAAATATATTTATTCACATAGTCTGACTTATTTTTAATTCATTATTTACTTACATACCTAAAAGTACATACATACTTACATTTTTAAGTAGTTACTTACTTAGGGCTTTAATTGGTTCCAAAGTTAAGAGAAAATAAACAAGATTACTATTACCATGCCGCCCTGGAGAATTTGCAGGTTAAATCAATAACGTCCTTATACACCACAGACTGGTTAATGTTTTATTTCAGTAATACAAACTAACAGGAAATAAAACTGAAGCCCTGAACTAATTATATACTAAAAAGATCCTATTTGAACTGTATTTGATTCTCTCAAAGTTTTTATATTCACAGCTATCTTTGGGTAACAGATCATTTCATAGTCTTCATGCATGCAGAACGAGAGGATTTAAAAGGAGCAGTCGGACCTTCTCATGTCTTTTGAGTAGCTGGTGTCTCTGCATGAAATACTGGTCCTTGAGTTGCTGCTTAAATAGTTGGTGTTTCTCCTGTAGATGCCGCTCTTCTAGCTCCCACATTGCTACCTCCCTTGCTGTAGACAAATCAGGAGAATTAGACCATAGAGTTATATACAGAGCTAGCGTTAGCTATAACCTCTTATTTTGCTTTCTCCGGATCACATGACTACCTATTGCCTCTGCAACTCACGACAGTACATTCATGAGAACAAAGGTAGCAATGTGTGAATGGCACATGACTGGCATTAGCCGCTTTATAAGGCTCAAAAACATTAAGCCTCACCTCGGAGTAGCTGCTGTTTGTGGTTGAGGCAGCCTCTTTCCACGGTGGCCACCTCACACTTGTGTTGCTGGATAATCTTCTTCAGAGCGCCATCCAGTTCCTGCTGCTGTTTCTGCAAGAACTCCTGCTCCTTAGCAAGAAAGAGAAATGAGACAATAAAGAAGTCAAACACTTTTATAAGACAGTAAAGCAAAAGCTGGAAACTGCCAGCACATTGCACTTGCCATACATTCCATATTTCAAATATGAGCATATTTTTATCCATTAAATGTTCAAACAAAAACCCTGAGGATTCACTATTTGCACTCATGACTTGTTCTAGCTCAGATATTCAATTTAACATTAAATGAACATTTGCATTTGTTGTACACAAATTTACCACAGCACTACAGAACCAAGACAGAATTGTATTCGCTGACACAGCTGGCTGAATTCAAAGGAATACTTTTAATAATAGAGATTTTAACCTAATCTCTATCCAGCACATCTGTAGCATTACCACTGACACAGATTTGAAAACACTTTCCTGTACTGAGAAAGGAATGGAAAACTCACTTAACTTTGTACTTTATAACGGAAGCCTATGAGCAGCTGTTATATATGTTTAAAATATGCCACTACAAACACTACATACATACTTAGACTTCCATAGAAGGTATTCAGTAAGCATCTAAATTACTGTGTATTTTAATTTCGCATACTCCTGCATCGATTAAACATAGCACTCCAGGCTTTCACCTGTAAACTAGGGAAATATACCCCCAACAAAAAATCTGCTGAAATGCCAATATACAATCACCATCCACTTTAATAGGAACACCTATACACCAGTTCATTTATGCAGTTATCCAATCATTCAGTCATGTGGCGGGCAGCACAATGTACAGTACTGTGCAAAAAGTATTTGCCCCACTACTGATTTCTTCTGTTTTTGTGTATATCTCATACTGAATTGTTTCAGAAATTAAAACAAAATCTAAGATAAAACAAAGGAAACCTGAATAAACACAAAATACAGTTTTTAAATGATAATGTTATTTATTGAAGCAATACTATTATCCAATACCAACTGGCCTGTGTGAAAATGTATTTGCCCCCGTAGTTACTAATTCCCCAAATCTATGAAACTGCATTCATAACGGGGTTCAGCTGGACTAGACACAACCAGGCCTGATTACTGCAAACCCTGTTCAATCAATTGAGCACTTAAATAGAACTTTTTCAACAGCATGAAGTTGGTTAAAAGGTCTTACCCAATAACACACCATGCCAAAATTGAAAGAAATTCCAGAAATGATCAGGAATCCATTATCTCCAAATGGAAAAACATGGCACAGTAGTGAACCTTCCCAGAAGTGGCCGACCTTCCAAAATTCCTCCAAGAGCAAAGCACCGCCTCATCCAACAAGTCACAAAAGAGCCAAGGACACCATCAAAAGAACTACAGGCCTCTCTTGCATCAATAAAGGTCACTGTTCATGACTCCACTATCAGAAAGACACTGGGTAAATATAGCATCCATGGAAGAGTGGCGAGGTGAAAACCACTGCTAACCCAGAAGGCTCGTCTGAATTTTGCCAAAACACACCTTGATGATCCTTAAACCTTTTGGGAGAATGTTCAGTGGATTGAGTCGAAAGTGGAATTGTTTGAAAGACAGGAGTCCCGTTACATCTGGCGTAAACCAAACACAGAATTCCACAAAAAGAACAGCATATGCATACGGTACATAAACACAGCATACGGTCAAGCATGGTGGTGGAAGTGTGATGGTGTGGGGATGCTTTGCTGCTTCAGAGACCGGGCAAATTGCAATAATTGAGAGAAACATGAATTCTGCTCTTTACCAGAAAATCCTAAGGGAGAATGTCCGGTCTTCAGTCCATAAGTTGAAATTCAAGCGGAACTGGATTATGCAGCAAGACAATGATTCAAAGCATAGGAGTAAGTCCTAGAAGTAAGCGAAAGACTGATCTCCAGTTATCAGAAGCATTTGGTTGCAGTTATTGCTGCTAAAGGTGGCACAACCAGATTTAATGTTTAAGGGGGCAATTACTTTTTCACATTGCTGATAGGTGTTGGGTAACTTTTTTTGCTTCAATAAAAATTTTTTTTTTTTTAAAAACCTGTATTGTGTGTTTACCCAGGTTGCCTTTGTTTTATGTTATATTTCGTTTGAAGATCTAAAACTATTTAGTATGAGATATACACAAAAACAGAAGAAATCCAAATACTTTTCTTGTAGTTTTATTCAGTTATATCAACTTTATTAATAGTCACTGTTTCAAAGATGATCAGATGTTTACCAAATATGTCAAAAAAGCCAACAATTTCCATGTGGTGTATTTATTTTTTCACATGACTGTATGATATACACTATATGGCCAAATGTATGTGGACCATCGCACCCATACAGTATGTCGACTTTCCTAAAACTGTTGCGACAAAGATGGACGCCCACAAGTGTCTAAAATGTCACTGTATGCTATAAAATTAAGATGATCCTTCAGTGGGACAAATGGGTTGAGCCCAAACCTATTCCACATGACAATGCCCCTGTGCACAAAGCGAGCTCCATAACGATATGCCAAGGATGGAGTAGAAAAACTCAAGTATATGACCTCACTAATGCTCTTGTGGCTGAATGGGCACAACATCACATGGGTATATTATAAAATCTGGTGGAAAGCCTTCCCAGAAGAGTGGAGGCTGTTACCGCAGCAAAGAAGGACCAATTCTGTACTGATGCCCATGATTTTGGAATGGGATGGTCAACAAGTTCGTATGGGAGTGATGGTTCAGAGTTCTCATACTTTTGGCCATACAGTGAATGATTATAATTTTAACCACTTAATAATCGATTTTGAATGAAATGTGGCACAAATATGTAAATCTGTCTTGTACCACATTCTCTAATTTCCCCTTATCCTTCCCCCAGGCTGCCAGGTTCATACCTCTTTCTTGCGGTTCTTTAGCATGTTTTGAATCTTTGACAGCTCCTTGTCCTGCTCGCCTTTGATCCTCTTGGCCTCATCGCGGAGGTGGTTGGTGTGCTCTTGCTCGAGTCGCTCAACAGTCTGCTTCTGCTGCCGCTCCATGTTCTCCACCTCTGTATCGTACTGACGCTTCTTGATCTGAGAGATGAGAAAATAGAACACCAAAAGCTTAATAATCAGATTATTCACATTATACCACAGCGCAGTTCAGTTCTTGATTCTGATTGGTCAGAAGCTGTTGACTAATTTCTCCAACAGCACGGCTAGAACAGTAGGTCGAATGCAAGGTTAATATTAATTCACTTGTTTTAACACATTATTGTTTCTCTAATAACAGCTTACATAAGGTCTCATTTCATTTCCAAGTGAATTCTAATGCAGTTGGAACGTAATTCAACCCTGACTCAACTCAGCTGTGGGAGGTGAACAAAACAATAGCGTGTGCACCATTAATGTCACAGTGATATGTGAGCTGAGAATGTCTGTGCTGTTTTTCAATATTACAGAACAAACACTGACAGCGGTCTCCTGCTCGAAACGTCTGGAGATCTGCTCCCTCTGCTGCTGTAGTTTGTTGCTGAGCTGCTGTTGGGCTCTCTGCTCCTCTTTCTGCAACAACCTCAGCTCTCGTAGCTCTTGACGTCTGTCCACACACACATACACACACAAACACATACACACACAGTGTCAGTACTAGAATAACTGGGGAGAAAAAAGAAGTTTCACAACTTTGTGTGCAATTATGTGTGAAATTTGCCTTGAATCAGCACCAAAAGGACATCCTAGTCTGCCTAACAGGATATGCACCAACACAGACAGGAAGTGTTAGTTGACAGAAGCATTCTTCCTGCCTTTTCTTTCCTGAGGCCATTCAAACATCAGCATTTCATTGTTGATGTGCATCCTTCAAAACACTGTGTCTTTTGTAATTCCCCCCAAATTGCAAAATGAATTATTTATGCTTTCTCTGCCCTAAGATTTCAAAGTTCACTTTGATTTCATGTACAGGATGTAATCAAATATTCAAAAAGCTTGCCATAAACAGTAGTAAACACATAGAGGTAGCCATATGAAAAAGTACCTCATGCCCACGGTTAAATATGGAGGTGGCTCTTTAATGTTTTGGGGCTGTTTTCCTGCCAGATTACCTGGACATGTTGTTAGGATACATGGCATCATGGACTCTATCAAATATCAACAGATATTAAATGAAAACCTGACTGGTTTACTGACCACAAATTCAAGGTCGTGCCATGGCCAGCCTAGTCCCCAAACTTGAAACCCATAGAAAACCTGTGGGGTGAACTGAAGAGGAGAGTCCACCAGCGTGGAATGTGAAGGATCTGGAGAGATTCTGTATGGAGGAATGTTCTAAGATCCCTTGATATGTATTCTCCAACCTCATCAGGCATTATAGGAGAAGACTCACAGCTGTTATCTTGGCAAAGGGAGGTAGCAGAAAGTATTGACTAAAAGGGTGCCAATAATTGTCGCACACCTGTAGTTAACAAGATTTATTAAGAGTTTTTTTTTTATTTTATAAACCTGTGTTGTGTTTGCAGTTGTTTGATATCCATGAGAGCAGAGTATTTTTGTGAATTTTTTTAACAAACTATCAAAAGGTTAAACAATAAAAGACGATTTTTCACAGCCTTCTTTGCTCATATTTACCAAGGGTGCCAATATTAACGGAGGGCACTGTATCTCCCCATCTCAACCAGTTAGTATCATAGATACATATAATCACACAGTTAGGATTTTGTAGGTGTCCATCAGCTCATGAATACGCCTCTGTGCTCAATGCTTACCCATAAACCCAAATCTAATACACAAGCATGCTTTAATGCATGTTTGTGCAAAGACTTAACAGGCTTTAACCTACACTGTCGACTGGTGGAAACCTACACTGTCGACTTGACAGTTTACTCTCATAGCTAACATTAAAATCACTAGCAAAATCACCTAGTATGCTATAAATCATTTAGGGTCTAAAACTAATGTACAATCTTGAAGCTAGATTCGCCAGGTGCCACAATTTCAGAGTAGCTCAGAAGGAGGAGTAGTTCAGAGTAGTTCACCTTAGGAATCTCATCTCCTCGTTTTTGGTGTCATTATCCGTGACAATCTTGGACGTCGTTACGCTAACTTCCACTCCATCCACGATGAACTTGCGGGTTTTTTTCAGGGTCTTCTTCTGACGCTTCCTTTCCTATTGAAACATGAAACTGGCTTTGCTGAGGTGCGTATTTTAACAACCATTACAACTGAATCAATATTTCCTTAATATCCTTAAAAATATACCAAAACTCCTTCAATTAAAATTCGTACCTGTACAGAAATCGATCCTGCCTCTTTGGATTTGTTTATGAAGCTGGAGATGGACAGGTTTAGGTCGATGCTGCTGTTATCTGCTGCTGACCCACTTCCAGAGGCTTTCTTTTGAAATCTGGGCTTCAGAGGACTTTCATTCTCTGGAGAAGGCGTTTCACCTTTATCCTGTTCTTTCACAGGAGAAGTCAGAGGCATAGGTTTCTCTTCGGGCACTGCAATAGGTCCATCAACCTGCTTGATGGAATTCTCAGGTGTGAGCTCGTCCTTCACCGCTGCATCCATGTTCTTGATTACGGTCACATTATCAACAGCTGGGCCCACCTTATCTCCCATATTTTTCATCTCCTCTGGTGACTCCAGTATATGTAGTGGAGTAGAAGGTACATCTGGCTTGATTTCTACAATGTTCTCATCTTCTTGATCCTGAGGTTTCATGTTGGAAACTGATTCCTCTGCAGGTTCTTCAGTAGATGGTTCTGGTACATTCGGGATGGAATTGGAAATTTCAGGTTCAGCCGTCGGGCTCTTAGGAACACCAAATTCCTCATTTTTTTCTGGAACCGCTTCCAAGGTAGAAGGTGACTGAGAAAGCTTCTCATCCTCAGAGCTTCCAATACTGATGTCAGATGAAGCACGCTTGTGTCCAGGAATCAGCTACATGAAGGGAAGCAATATAACATAAGACCACCAATAATGAAATTGCCACAAACATCATAATTATCCATATTCACAGGCTGGCCATGGTGGGATGAGGTCGAACAGAAACAGAAAAGAATCAAAAAAATTAAGACATGGATAAAATACCTCTGAGGACACTATGAGGAGGATACTGTACATGAGCTGAAGTTTCCATCCACAATGTTGATGAACACAACACTCAAAAATTAAACGTTGACTACGTTTACATGCACATCAAATTCTGTTTAAGGTTTCTATTCAGGTTGCAGCCATATTCAGAATACGATGGCTATATGCATACAGGCATCGGAATATTCCTGTATACATGGTTGTTGTAAGTATGCAAATCTACATATGTGCTTTTCCTTTCTCACTATTATTTCCCAGGATATTCAAGATGCTGCCGTTGCTACCCACAATTCCTGGCAGAATGAGCATGCACATATATCTCCTTTTAGTGGATTTTCTGAAGAAGGTGTTTACATGCAACAAATTTCCAATGAAAACAGGGACATTCCAGTTGTGGGAATCAGAATTTAGGGAATCAGAACATTGTCTTAATCTGGATTGGTCAATTAGATTCCAGCGTTTACACGACTCAAAACTAAACGTAGTCATTGTCTCTTTCAACAGTCATTTTAGCCTTGTCAAATTTGTGGAACGTGAATCTTACAAAGTCATCCACTTCATGCACTTTTCATCTGGTCCAGTGAATATTAAATTAGCTACAATCAGCATTTATAAACCATGAAACAGTGTATTTAGAAATACATTTGGCTGTAGCTTGTTCTCTGTATGTTATGTAAGTGCAGTTGATTTGCTCATGTATAATTTAAGGGAAATCGTAAAGTCTGATTTCCAATGTAATGTACTCAGGATTTTGTGTGTAAATTTAAATCCAGTTGCTGTGTCCCCTTTAAGGTGTTGTTGGTGTGTTTTACTCAAGTTTCTCGAAACACGTGGCAACATTTCTGACAAGAAAATCCGAGCAGGCAGCCACAAAATCCCTACTGAGTGTCAGTGGGCAAGATTGTATTTCTTCCAGATGTGCCTCAAGCAAGAGTAAGCCAAAAGAGAGGCATATGTTTGGGGAAATGCTACTTTGATAATAATAATAAGATACATCATTTTTTCCTGTCCAAAGAGATAACAGTCCTGTCCACTTGGTTCCTACTGGCTTACAAAACCACGGCTTTTTGTGAATTCACAGGTCAAAGTTCACTGAGATAAAGTCAGCTAATAATAAAAACAATCACGCATCCCTTCCCCATCGATGAATTAACTGCCCTTCAGCCAAGTGAATTTTATTCACATTTGGTCTCACTACTGCTTTAGCTGAGAAAACAGAAACTTTCAGGTAGCTTTGTAGCTTTCAGGTGGCTACGGCTAATGCTACGGTTAATACTGCAGCTAAACCATAAATGTTGGTGCCCCTGTCAGTCATTATGTGAGGAATATCAATTTTAGGCCATTTTCCATATTGCTAGCTGACCACTTGCCCTCCTCCTGCCCTAAGCATAATATATTTTGAGCACAAACAATATGGCTGACATCTGTAAAAGCTCAATTGGGCCTAGTTTCCAAAACCATTGTACCATGACATTTGTTCTACATGCTGAGTGAACAGTTTCTGGAATTTAAACTACTAAAATGACTAAAATGGACATCTAGATCAGTTAAGAAATTAAATAATATGCAAAGAATATTTATCGTTTTTGCAATTCCCTCACCAGCTGTCCCTCGTGATCATCTTCCTCATCGTCCTCCTTCGACTCCTCTATCTCCTCTGTGACTTCAGCTTTGGCTTCTGCTATCAGCTCTCGTAGTGGTTTACTATCAGTAACGCTGCTCACAAATGGGTGCTGAACACACAAAAAGACAACACATGCATTACTATCAGTGAATACAGTTACTGTAAACTCACTCTACAGGTTTCCAGTGGAGTTTATGTCAGGGGACTGGGATGGCCATTTCAAACACTGTGGTCAAATCTACTGGTACTTCATGGAGTTCATGATTCCATGTATACTAACAAGGTTGGAGGGGAAAAAAAACCCCCACAACATCACAGAACTTCCACCATACTGAACAGTGTGGATTAGGTGCTTTTTTTTTTTTTTTTTTTACAGTATATAACCATCCTTCTTCACCAATGCTACATTGTTTTGACAAACAAAAGTTCCAGACCACAGAACCTGGTTCCACTCAAAGTTCCAGTACCATCTAGTGAACTTCTTTGATATTGTAACAAAAACACTGCATTTTCAGCTCCATTCATCCTGCTCAAAATGTACAATCACACAGCTGCCATGTAATTTGTGTTTATGTCTACACATGTGTGAGGGAACTTGTTCATCTACTAGCCTCCTTAAAACCATAGTCCTTGAGGTGGCTGATACCAGCGACAAAAGGACATGGACACCTTAAACTGATCTGAGAACAGTTTTTGATTGCTCTAACAATAGTACAACAGTTTGTTACAGATTAGTGGCATGTAGAGGTCATTTATATGTTTCTGTAAAGCTGCTTTGAGACAATGTCCATTGTTAAAAGCGCTATACAAATAAAACTGAATTGAATAGAGGTCAACCGATTGATCGGTTTTGCCAATTAATCAGCACCAATAACCGATTGTTGGAGCTATCTGTTATCGGCAAAAATCCACACTGATAGTAAATGGAATGGAAGCGACTGAGAAAGGTCTGCTGTCATTATACAGTACGAGAGCAGCCTCTGGGGGCAAAATAACAACTATCACTGACAAATTTTGTTGTGTTATTTGAAGTGTTTTTTTGATTCATTTTGGATGTCTCCATTTTATTTCTTATTTGGAGTGTTACTTTTGGTCCAGTTTGGATGTATATCTTTTATTTATTTTATTAATGCCATAGCAGGTCAACATCTACATGTATAACCAATATTAATAGTTAAAATATATTAATATTTACACATTTATTTTTTACAAAAGTACATTTTCATTGTACAGTCAGTACTATGTATTTTTGTAATAAAGTTCAGTAATATTTATATGATTTTATATACATTTCTATCAATTTAAAAAAACTATAGGTTTATTAATCGGTTATCAGCAGGTACTGCTTAACTTAGTTATCGGTATTGGTAAAATCCACTATCAGCTGACCTCTAGGGGCAAATCCCAAAATATTTACATAATAAATGTGTAGTTAGAAATAACTGGCATTTGGGACACACCGCATATCACATTATAGAGCGGCGGAACAGGGCAACTCACCCGAAGGAGCTGTGTTGCGCTCCATCTGTTGTCTAGATTCTTATCCAGAGCATGTCTCAGAAAGTCACTGAACTCTGGAGACCTGGGAAAGACATTTGTTGATAAAGACTGTATATATCTTTATATATCATTTGCATAGAGCCAACTCTTCCCAAACAAATACCTTTTAACAATATTCAATAAAAATTAGACTTAGGCAAAAGTGTTTCAGCAGCTCTGTATAGACGGAAAAAACATTTCTGCTTCTAAAAAATAATCCATCAAACAAGGCATTAGTTTACTGCAACAATGGATCACTATCCTAAGTTCTTTATGTTCCCTACTGTGTCCTGTACACAAACACCCATTTTCTCTTTATTAGTGAAGAGAGATTTGGGAAATGAAATTGAACAATATTGCTTATCCTTACTGCTGAAACAATAACAACAGTTGGTCATGAATGTTTTACCTCCTCTACTCTAAATTAACAACGTTAATACTCTGCTCTAAAAAACATGACTAGGCTTTAGTTCTAAAGTTCTTCTAGTTAAGTTTGTATCCGTAATTTCCAACTCTTAAGAGATGTTTAGCTCTCTGGGGCTTCATTTCAGCCAAGAAGAGTTCAATATATATAATACTAATGGCACAAAGTTAGATATTATCTGCATTTTATTCCTGGACTTTCCACTGACAGAACACATGAGGTCCAAGTTGATATTATTAAGTCTACTTGTTTTTCAGTTATAAAGGTGTCAATTAAACCTATTCAGTTCAAGCGATCAGTCAAGACGGGTAAAAACTGTAAGAACTCAATAATACATGTAAATTTCATAGTGGTGCGTTGTGATTTCCACCGCTGTGGATGTTTCCATTTGTTGCAGTATTTACAGGATATGCCCACTGTCTTTCATTTTGTCTCACCATTTGGAGGGCTGCATAAGTGTGGGCGGGTCGGCCTTGGCGATTTTTAGGAGCACCCTCATGGGGTTCATCTCATGATTGGGTGGCTCGATCTGGGCCATCTCAATCAGGGTGACGCCGAGGGACCAGATATCTGCCTTGAAGTCATATGGCCTGTCCTTCGAAGTCTCGCACATCACCACCTCTGGTGCCATCCTGAGTTTGTTTGGGTGTATGTGAAAGTTCCAGAATGAAAGGGAAAGAAAGGAACGGAAACGTTTTAATAATACTGTACAGACTGAAAACTGATGTTTACAACCTGTAATTTTTTTACTGGCTCACCAGTATGGGGTTCCAATGAAGGAGTCTCGTCTCTGGAGCGTTTTTGTGTTTTTGGCAGACACCCCGAAATCCGCTGGAGAGGAAAAAAAATGTCCTTAGGTCTGTGTTCCAGTGACAGACTAAATTTAGTCTGCCACGTGTCTGTTCTAAACATTTTAGGTCAATGTCTTGGAGAAATAATAAACTGTCCTACATTACAATGCATCACAATGCTGTTGGACACAATGTTAACACCGCCATGAAATGTCTTGAAAGCCATGATATGATTCTGTATCCCTTCTGAAACCCGGAGTCCGGCCTTTCAAGATACTTCACACCTATGCCCAATCTAGGCAAACCATACAGTATCTTAGCAAACTAGCCAAAAAGTTCCACCAGCAAATACACTCCAATCATTTTTTTTCAACCAAGGGTTAGTTGGATTAGTGTGTGGGAAGACGCACAGCCAAAAATACACAGACAAACCATTTTTCCTTTTAACAAGCTGCTAACGTAGAGCAACACCCACCCCCATGGGCAAGACCGATATGTTCTAGAGAGCATTTAATTGGGGGTCATTCCATCTCAAGTGATCCAATACAGGTTGCTCGACCATTTTTAATTTTCCACATTTTTTATGAGTGATTACCCAATACATATAGGTAATCACTGCAACTAAATTGTCAATGGTTATACGGCGGTTTACGAAAACCTCAGTATCTTGGCTCAGGATGGTCCTAGATACTTGGAACAAAACCCGATCTCTATACCACATTACAAGGTACATGGACATATATATATATATATATATATATATATATATATATATATATATATATATAATTTTTTTTTTGCACATTCTTATTCCTTAGAAGCAACCAACTTTACAATTTTTGGACCGACGCTTGGATGAATACAAGACTATGAGAGAATCTGTCTAGAAAAGATTTGCTAGGTATACTATCATACTGGTGTCTATAACACCCATTTTGATTTCATATTTTCATTGCATTTTAATACAATGTCAATAGTATTTCAAAAGTATCACTGAATGTCACTCGTGCATCAAATTATACCTTATTTTACTGGCTTGCAAAAACCAGCACCACGACTCAGTAGCAGCAAAAAGCATCTGTTCTGATTTGTTTAAACCTCTTAGTGGCGTCCTAACATTGACTTGCAAATAGTCTCTCTTTCTTTGGCTGTTAGTGCATGCCGTCACGGCTGAGAGTAACTCACTCATTACATGCTGCCTGAAACAACACTACATTTCCATAGTATGTGTGTCTAGCCAGTAATATTGCTGAAAGGTGTTTGTACCTAAAAGATAAACAGAAGTTAAGTCTGTGTATGAAAGATACAAACAATGAGAATACTTGCTATTATGATTCACTACAGATGGAAATAGCTTATTTCCTCTACACAGTACAACTTTTATATGGGGCCAATAACAATAAAAAAGTTGTAACACCAGTAACATCGACATAAACTACTTACAAAGAACAATAAAAAAAAAGACCGAGATTAGGAGTGCTATTTGGGAGTTTTCAAAATACTGTCGCAGAGCCGATCAATGTATGAACAAAAATGTATTTCAACAACAATAGTTCCCTAAACATGAATTATTGTTACTTCTGTAGCAGATCCTCTGTTAAAACATGCATTTATTAAGCTGAAGGTATCTGATCAGACCAGAGAGTAGCTAGAGAGGTCAGCGATTAATGAAGTGACGACATGAACTCAATGACTTCACTGAGATACACACCAAGTTTGACTTGACCATCAAGTGTGAGCAGGATGTTTCCAGCCTTCAGGTCTCGGTGGATGACTTTGTTCTCATGCAGGTAGAGCAACGCATCGAGAGTCTGCTTACACACCACCCTGATCTGTGGCTCAGTCAGTGGCCTCTCCAACTCTACACACGCATACATACATACATACATGCATAAACACATACACACATACACACATAACAAAAGTGTTAAACTCTAAAACCATCCGCATTCTTCAAACAACAAAACAGCTGTCTGAGAAAAAAAAAAATCAACAACAAACACGATTTTAAGTATATTTAAAAGGAACTAGCACACCACTAGGGGCCCCGATATAGATTTGTTGGGAGACTTGAGATATTAAAACAAAACAGAACAGAACAGCAATGGGAGTGTTAAAGGTGTAACACACTAAGTAAAAAAAAAAAAAGGATTTGGCTGTAGTTTTTGATGTAGATGGAGAAGTAGGTGGTGTGAGAAGAACCTGGATACTATAGACTTGTAACTAAGAAGTGATGTAATCATAAAGACTCCGTGGTCTAGGGTGCGGGTACAAACGCAATACAAAAAACATTTCCTCCAAAAATCACTTGTCCAAGGTAGAAAAAGTAGCACATATATACATGGTTTACGGTAACCACCAGGAGCTTGGAGGCCGCTTAGCTGTTTTTAATTAAGATGTAATTAATAAAGTTTCCATGCAGAAAAGTAGACAGTTGACATTACTTTCTTTCTTCCTAGTCTAGGAAAAAGATGTAATGTACAGCAATTAATTATAAAGGGTGCATATAAACTTTTCTTAACTAGAGCAAACATTGTTTTTACTTGTTTCACTTTCTAATTATCATTAGCATTAAAAAGTATTATTTTTATTATAGGTCTGTTTAATCTTTTTTTTTCTCTATCGGCAATTTGTTTTTATTACCGGATGAACATTTTTGGTGGCATCCATAGTAATTATAGTTAACTGTATATACAATAGTATATATATATATATATATATATATATATATATATATATATATAGAGAGAGAGAGAGAGAGAGAGAGTATAATTGTCTAATGTTAGATAAGTTAAACATACATTGATAGAGTTTATTTCACACATTTTTCACTATATCTTTCAAGTGAGAAAATTGTGAACAGACAAGATTAGGGGAAGGGGGCGGGGCTCCAAGAGGTCAGCTACTATCAGAGAGAACAAAACAACTGCCAGTTATTCCAGATTCATGTTGACTTATCTGCTGTTTTAATCAGGGAAAAAAATGGTTGGCGGGTCATTTGTTAAAATCAGCCTTGGGTAATAGGGTCGAAAGTGGACAGCGCCAAATACAGGTCCGAATGCACTCGGAACATTTACAGGGTTGTATGTGGCCACATTTCGTTTGTACATTTCTATGATGCCAAATCGGCGTACACTGAAATCCTCTGTGAACACATCTCCTTACAATAAGCTTTTAAACCAAAGTGGACTGACTCACTGTGACCGGTTGTACTAATCCGGCTGAACTCGCAGCATGTACAATAGCCTATTGTCCGGAAACATTTACAGACAAACTACATTCTGACGTTTTTAAAATTTCCATCAACAGCTTCTGAACAGTCTACATTTCTGCACCTGTACACCTCTACTAAACTGGAATACTACATGCCTGGTTCAGCTTTATTTGAAAGCTGAGGTAGAAAAAAGAAAAGGTTTAAAGAATACTTAGTACTCAATTGGAAAACACAGTGCAATTACTGTTAGTATTTCTTTTTACATTATTGACATTAATATATGAAATTACTCACCAAGCATCACTGCATCCACAGCACCTCCAGCACAAAACTCGATCAGAATCTGTAGACAAAAGATCTTAACACATCACCTACAGTATAGGAGTTACAGTGTCACACACACTGATCACACAAACATACTGAACACTGAGACGGATACTGAGAGCTTCATCCAGCTAACATTAGTCTGGTATAGGTCCAAGCTTATAAAATTATGATAACAATAGATGTGTATGATTCTCAGGATCCCTCAAATATGCAGTGCTTAGTCCGTTTGAATCGAACCCTGTTGTGTAACAAAAAAAAACCGCAATCACACAGTTGTGGAGCAAAACAACCGGCCCTAGACCTTGTGCATGATTTGAGTCTCAGTCTCATTACACCTGAACTCTGTAGTAGCAGTATGATTTAAGAGAGAAAGTGACACGACTCTGAATCAACTCAACTGCAGGGGTTGAACAAAACGTAGCATGTATTCTGGGTTATTTTGGATTTGTTTAATTATGTGCAGTGCGAAACCAAACCAAACCAAACAGCAGACATGACAAACTTATCAGGTGCGCCCCAAATCGCATACTTATGCACAATTCTGTGTCGTTTTGTAGTATAAATAGTGTGAGTAGTTTGTTAACACTGATCATTTCAATGAGAACAAGTGCACTTCAAGTACCCGGATAATGCTCTTATTTAACCGGGGGAAAAAAATAAAGTGTGGAATGTTGGACACTTCATGCACGCAATGGTCACAGCTTTGCTAACGTAGCGGAAAAGGGGAAGGGCTACCAAGTGCTGATCCTGGCTCAAAATTAGCTTGAATCAAAAAATGTCCAGTTGGGTATCAAAAGTCACATTGACAAAAAGTGTAAAATTAAGACATTCATTTTCATTGACATTTCGTTGGTTATTCCGCTAAAGCTAGGGGTGTCGCATTACGTGCGTGTGACATCATTTGCCATAAACGGCGTATACTTCCGGTTAGCAAAAAAAAGGGTTAGTGCTCCATCTGAGATGATACTACCCTTCTAAAATTCATATACTAGATGGTAGAGAATATAGTGCATAGAGTAAGTGCATAGTACATCATCTGGAACACAACTATCAGTAAGCACCCTTAATCCCAGTTTTGTAGTGAGAAAGAGATTCGACTGGATCAACCCAACTGCAGGAAGTGAACCAACCACAGCGTGTATTTTGGTTTGTGGGCAGTGTGTTTTTGGAACTGTGAGCTACAAGGCGCAATCTGAGTCAAAGAGAAGAGCTGTAGTGCTGCAGAAATGAAATATGGTCTGGATATTTGGACCAACAAACAAAAAGAGTAAAATAAATGCTGGATGCAATACGCAATCTGTTTTCAACTAGATATTTGCTTTGTGTTCTTTCTTGTGGTATTTCAGACCATTGAATAAAATAGTTTTACAAGCTTAAAGTTTTTAGCCCCACACCACCCTTAGAGATTTCTATTTGCTCTTTTAATTATGTGCAGTTGGAAACCAAACCAAAAGTGTGCATTAAAAAAAAAAGAGTAAAAAATCAGTTCAGGTTTCCTGGTTTTATTAAAAACCAATATGGTGAACAAACAAAGCGGCTAGGCAATACTCAGAAACATGAGGCAAGCTAACAGACAGGTGATCAGCAAACAGGAATAAACTAGACAAGACTAAAACAGGAAATGTGGTCAGAATACTAACCAAAACAGGCAAATAACAATATCTTGAACTCGTCACAGACACAATACTGGAGAGGGTTATTTAAGGAAAGTAGTGTGATTGCAAATATTAGTGTCATTAGTGTCACTTGTGTCACATTAGTGCCATTAGTGAAATAGTGAATGAGGATAAGTGCTTTACTGACGATTTTGTGATGACATGGCAGGCTGAGGATCATGGGACACCAAGCTGATGGGCTGGTAGGGGGCATGCATGCATGTGTCTGTATAAATGCAAATTGAAATATTTCATGCTGAGACACAAAGCCAAATCTTAGTCTTTTTTTCTTTAATGGGATTAGAGATTTCACACACACACACCAACAGTCACTGGTGAACAATAGCAGCCTCAACTGTGACTAAACAACAATTTATAACAATGGAGCTTCTACGAAGCCAGTAAAGCAGATCTCTTTCTACTATTTATTCTTTGCTAGTTAAATAATATATAGTCATTAATTACTAAACAAATCACAGATTTATATTAATGCTCTTGCTTGAATATGTTTTTATTTCGATGGTAACAGCTCACACACTTTCAGATCAATCCTATCCACTGCAGCACCTTCTGTTATTTCACGGTGGGTGAGGCTTTGTTTATGCTGCACACAATAATACAGCACCCCACATGGACCATTCACACACTCACACAGTCATAGCATAGGCTTTAGGTTTCCTATCTAGAGGAAAGGCCTCTGAGGAGCCACTGGGCCATTACATTACATCCTGTTAATGTGTAATTGAATCTACTGCCTGGGGTTATGAACTATACACACACACTCACAAAAATCATGGTAATGAGGTCATGTAATCAGCTTTATTTTACAGCACAAAAGGAGGCGACCCTGCTATTAACAGGGACTCAGCATGGTGTGAACCAGTGTATTCAAATAGAATGGTTTGCATTTCAGACAGCTTTGTGCAATGAAAAAAGTTTAAAAGTTAAGGTAAAAGGTAAGAAGTTACAGTATATCCTATGCAGTGAGCACATGTAGTGAACAGGAAGATAGTTTACACAGCTTGTGTAATGTATTCCTGCAAAAAATATGTGTCGATGATGGATGGTGGATTTTTAAGTAAAGAGGAAAAATATGTGCAAAAATAAACATCTGAAACCTTAATCTTTAGTTAATTATTGACACTATTTTGGTATTTTCTTGCAATACAAATTCACAGTGTAGACCTGCGGCTAATGTTTTCTGTTGTTTAATTAAGTAACAACTTTTAAGAGAATTTGACAACTCTAGTAAAAGCGTTAATTCTACTATTTGCTAATTTCTGCATCTGAAATTGCGTAATATGACAATACCTGCATTCGATTCAGTACCTACTGTTTGGCCGTTGAGACAGTACGTACTGATAAGTATATGTGTGTACTATGAATACAATCCGCCATGTTGGCATTGTCATGTGACCTACAAATTTAAAAGAGCTGATGTGTTGCCTTCCACCATTTTTGATTCTGACAGCTCTTTCGCGCCAGTCCTGTTGCCTTATGGGACAGCGCAATATCCGCTGGGTCCCTACTGCAGAATCACAGTGGAAGCAGTAGGTCATTCAGGTATTTCTCACCTACTGTTTTATGAATACTGAGAATTCACACGTGCTACTCCTTGGCATACTGCTTTTCACCTACTGTATAGTAGAGTAGTAAAGATATTCAGATGAAGCCAATAACTGTTGATGCTAAATTAGCAGCATAGCTACTTAGCTAACTTACCTAGCTGCATTTTCAGCTAATCTAGCTCTTGCTAGTGGACCAGACTAGCCAGTCTAACTCTAATATTAGCATAGAAACTGTATAATTATTGCAGCAAACAATTTAACTATCCAAAGTTAGTAGCTAACATAATTTTCAGGTATTATTCACAAACATGAACAGTTACTGTATAAAACAATAAATGACTTCTCTCTTATCTCTTAAATAAACCTTAATACTAAATTGCCAATCTCCATGTCCATTAACTGGTAAAATGAAAACAAACTAGCCAGCTAAATAATCAGAAGTCTAAAATATCTTTGTAGGAGGATACACTAAGGTGGACACAGTTATATTATATATGTACAACATAAAATGCTCTATTGATTTAAAATGTGATAATGATTAACTGCTTCTAAAATCTAAATTAAACACTGAGCAAGTTAATTGTGCTATCTTTAGCTATCACCACACATCCTAAACACGAAGTTAGATCCAAATTTGACGCATTATATTGCATCATTCCTATACTGTATACTCTAAAAAGTGTATGATTGACTAATCATACTGATAACTCATACATTGTGCACTTCTGAGTAAGAACAATTGGTAATGCACTCGGACTTTTGAACCCTACAATTGCTAACATATAATCCTCTCCATTCACAGCGCAGGCCTGCATTTACAGCATCATAAGGAAGCTGGTAGAGTCTATTTCCTGAACCTCTGAGCCTGATCGAAATCTGCATGCTTCCATAGATACGACACACCCATCTGTCAGTGCACAATGAAATGAAAGGGAGCTGGCGAGGGACAGGTAGGGCAGTAATATAACAACCAAGTAATTATGACTGGCCTCTTCGGACAATAGTCTACATACAATAGCACACTGCCTACTCGGGATTTCCCTGAGTACAGAGCAACTGAATACCTGTTTCCCTGATAAATGCAAATAATATCCACCCAGGACTTGATTTTATACAGTAAGTAAGATAATGGCAGTTTGGAGCCTGTCCTATTTTCAAACTTCTCTTCCACAGGAAGGAAATAAACTGGGAACACAGTGATGTAACACGGCTTGCTGTCTCCCTAATTTAGCTGTCCATTGTCTTCATATTTAATGTAAAAGGCCTCCTCCACACTCCAATTTGCTTTTTAACACACATTCATTGACCTCACCTCTTGACGTAAATGATGTATATACGTTATACATAAGCAGCATATACTTATGCAGCACAAGTGTAAGAAGGATTAATGGGGAGCAGATTTTTCAGTCAGAATACACTGCCACTTGGTATGGAGTTAAATCAGGCTAACTGATATAGACACTGATCAGCCATAACATTAAAACCACCTGCCTAATACTGTGTAGGTCCTCTTGTGCTGCCAAAACAACTCTGACCTATCGAGGCATGGACTGCATAAGACCTCTGAAGGTGTGCTGTGGTATCTGGCACCAAGACGTCAACAGCAGATCCTTTAAGTCCTGTAAGTTGTGAGGTGGGGCCTCCATGGATCAGACTTGTTTGTCCGGCACATCCCACAGACGCTCAATTGGATTGAGATCTGGAGAATTTGGAGGACAAGTCAACACCTTGAACTCTTTATATTCCTCAGCCCATTCCTGAACAATGTTTGCAGTGTGGCAGGGCGCATTATCCTGCTTAAAGACGCCACTGCCATTAGGGAATACCGTTGCTATGAAGGGGTGTACTTGGTCTGCAATGTTTAGGTAGGTGGTATGTGTCAAAGTAACATCCACATGAATGCCAGGACAAAGATTTCCCAGCAGAACATTACCCAGAGCATCACTCTGCCTCTGAAGGCTTGCCATTGTGAACCCACTGAACCCATTGTAGGTGCTTTCGGTAGTGGACAGGGGTCAGCATGGGCACTCTCAATGCAGCCCCGTACACAGCAGGCTGTGATGCACTGTGTGTTCTAATGCCGTTCTATCATAGCCAGCATGAATTTTTTTCAGTGATTTGTGCTACTAAATTCAAGTTTACAAATCCAGCTAGTAGGCAATCATAACAATTAGTAGGCTGAAGTAGGAGAAATTGAGCATTTTATATGTCAACATATGAAGTTAGAAACGTAATAGATTTAAATAAAGTTATGCTGGCTAATATGAAATGAAACACCACTTTTTAGTCAGCAGCAAATGTTAATATAAAGTTAATTAACTGTTAACTAAAACCGGTGTCATAGTTTAGGTTCAATTGTTTACATAACTTTATGCGTTATATGTCAAATTGAATTGTGTGAGTATATAATATGTTTATGCAAGTTTTATATGCATAATTAAAATTTTAAGTAATATATTGTGAATTCACCTCGTAAAATTCTTTAAAATCCAGGTTTAATACTTCAGGCCCTGAAAGGTCCACCTGACTAGAGTTTCATCAAGTAAGCATGCTGTACTTACATAATTAGGTTTTTAATAAAATAATCTTAGTTGGTTATTTGAACTAAGTTATTGAACTGAAACTAATTTTAGTTACCTGTCAGTTTACCTGATCTAAAGTTAGTTCACTTTATACAAACAACGTTTATATCTAAGTTTATATAGAAAACATTTGAAATAAAACACCAATTTGTCATTTAAATGCAACATGCAGTTATATAATCACCAGAAGGGGTTAATTATGTTAGATAATAATAATTATTATTATAATATAATCCAAAACACCAATTTTACTTAGTTACCTGTTCATTTACCTAATTAACTGTTAACTAAAAAAGGCATTTAAGTTCTAATAGTAATATTACTTATGTTGATTTGTAATGAAATATGAAGTTGTAGTTTAGTTACTTAAATTAGAGATTAGTTATGATAAAAATAATATAATAAAATTTTCTATTTTTATTTATGAATGTTAGCATAATTAACAATATTATTATGAAAATATTTTGAAACGACAAGATGAAACAAAAAAAAGAGACCCAAACAATGTAAATGTAAACTGTATTAACTATTAAACATAATTATATGGTGTGCTACAAGTGCCTAATTAGAGTGGCCATTTCGGTTTAGAATAGATCTAGATTATTCCAAATAAACATCATTTCTAAAATTTCTCAGTTTAATAAACATTTTATAAAAACTTCACACAAACAATTCACTTACACCTAGTCCGTGCATATGTTAGGGTATGTACTTAAAAGGAAGCAATTTAAACAAAAATGTTAAAATATAGGGTTCAAAAATGTTTGAAGAGCAGTGTATAAACCACAAAAGATTGAATACTAATGGAATTTGATTTTATTTTATTTTGGTAATTGATATAATGTGCAATGTTCTTTAATTTAGATAAATGAATATGAGGCTATAAAAGGTTTGGCATAAAATATTCTGTATGGGAATGGGACCAAATTAGCATTAAAATGACTATAATACTACATTATATGTGCTCACCCAGAGTTTGCTCTCATAATAGAAGGCATCCAAAAGCTTGACAATGTTGTCATGATTACAAGATGCCAGTATCTCAATCTCCACCATGTAATCCTCCAGCTCTTCTTCCGTCTTAGTGTCAATCACCTTCGCCGCAGCCAAAATGCCCGAATGCTTGTTCTGAGCCTGAGAGAGAAAATTAATCATTTTATTTGAGCTTTATACAAAAAAAAGTAAAACATCACAAGTAGGCATAAAGGTGTGTTTGCAAGATTACATCGAAACTGTTGAGCTTGGCACACAACATGGCAAATATTGACAAAGTAGATAAGAAATAAACTGCAATATTTACACGTCACGGTCAAGTATTTATTGTCCACAATGTACCTTTGATAAGAGCAATATCATGTAAGAAGGAATTATTGTTTGTTTATTTTTTATTCTTTTGGAAGTTTTTTTTCCTTTTGTTTATTACATCTTATTATGTTTATTATGACTGAAATCAATAAGACATGCAGGAAGCAGGTGAACAAAACTGTGTACATGTACGGAAGAGCATATAACTTAGTCAATTAGTCTCATTAACAGCTCTTTAAGGTGCGCTTATACATACAGTGATTTTATCGCTGCAAGTCACCAGTTGCTGTACTATGAAGTCAACTGGTTGCCATAGTAACATTTATCAGTGGGAGGCGCAACTAGCATTCCAATTTTGAAAACAAACCAGTTTTCTTGCCGCTAAAACTAATCATTCTTGATGGAGAGTGTTTGTATATAAAATTCACTAATGCATCATATATGTGGCGAAAGCACCGGACTGTCTGGGTCCACAAAACAATTCGGACTCGCAGACAGCATGGCGGATCACAGCATGCACTCTACTGTCTTCACTCCTTTTGGTAGTTGCTGCACCAAGTCAATCCAAATATGCAAAAAGTTCAACTTTTCTCAACTTTGTCGCGTCGCTGGACACGCCCACTTCAACGTCTAGTCGCTCATGTCACCGGATATCGCAAAATTGTAGAAATTGTTGAATATCTGCAAAAGATCTAGCGCCAATGCTACTTACACAGAATGTTAACGTTCAGTCCTGACTCTTAATGAATCTAGACTTAATGAAGCATTGCATTAGAGAGCAAACAATGTTTCAAATGCTGTGGTGGCACAGTAACGTGGGTATTTTCAAAACAAAGAATATATTAAGGCTGGAAATTCTTTGGGATACAGAGACTTTCCACATGTTGAAAACATTACTGTGTTGCATCACCACATGACTTGCGAACCTAACTGTGTTTGCAGAAAAGAGGAGAATTTAGGCTTATTACAGGAGTCTGGTAAATCTAATCATATGTCGTGAAAAGCACAAACCTAGGCATGACATATCGATCTTATTTAAATAACCGAGTGGTAGAGGTGGGCTTGGTTAAACTACACTGAAGCAGAGCATTCGGGTGACACGCAAGGTATACGTTTGTGACAGAATGTTGATATTCATCTTATGCAATGTGCTGGAAATAAGCAGCAAGAGACTGGGTTGAATTTTCACACTGATTAGTGTTAATTCATTTGTGTTTAACTATTTATCTTTCAATGTTATGTTTCTCTATTCAGAACTAAAAAATGCTGTATTATAAAAAATGCTGAATTATTGACGCTTCTGTTACTAATGTTTTGAAATTCTGGATTTTTGAGTTCCATGAGCTGTAATCATCAAGATTAAAACAAAAAAAAAGGCTTGAAATATTTCACTTTATGTGTAATGAATCTACAGTATATGAAAGTTCCACTTTTTGAATTAAATTACAAAAAAAAAAAAAAAGAACTTTTCCACGATATTCAATTTTTTGAGATGACAGCCTTTAAGAATGCCTTTGACAAACGAAGAACGTATTGAAATCGTTCTCATGGCTGGATTGGGAAGCTGTCGCAAGGTTGCGATGGACTTTAACAGGAAATATGGCAAACATATCACGCACAATACTGTTGCCAAATTATTAACTAATTAAAAAAATACTGGAAGTGTTGTGGACAACCTGAGAATGGACGCCCACCAACATCTACTGACGAAGGCACAACTAACATGGTGCTGGCAATGTATGCAGACTTTTGGGACACCCTGTAGAGCTCCCTTTTTAGGAACTCTGGACAAGTTGAACTCATTACTTACAAGCAAGTCCGGTGTGCATGATGCCAGGGTTTAGGACAGATGTTCAGTTTCCCCCCTGTACTGGTGAGTCTGCATACAATGGCATCACTGCTGAGGCAAACCAACTTTGAAAATAAACTGAACTGGACACCAGGAACTCTTTCTCTCTTTTGCTTTAAGTAAAATCCATCCTCCTCCTGTAGTACGGAAATCCTGTAGTATTTCCTCACAGCAGAAAAGAATTTCCTCTGTCTTCCACCTATTCCTGCTGCTGGCACATTACGGTTCTTTAAGCAGTGTTCTCTCTTTTAATACCTAACTATTCTGCCTCAAAAGACAGTCATACTGAATCTCTTTGCAAAACTGTATACTCCATCTTGTATATGTCTAACAGACTCCCAAAATCCCACCAAACACATATTACAACTTCTCTACCTAGTGAGTATAGACGCTTGTGCTGAGAATGGTCCATCACCAAGATATTTGATCAGAAGTGGTCTTTTGGTGAGGAAAAGTATTAAACTCTACCTTTCCTTTCCTGCTACTGGTGCTGTAACCTCATCACTGATACACTGTGTGTAGCTTTTGCTTTTTAATGTGAGTGTAGTATACCTCTAAAAGCAATCTGACCTTAAAGTCCCCGTGAAGTGCGCTAAAACGCCTGTTTGATGTGTTGCCATAATTTCCACCGAAACAGGAAGTCAGGGTGGGACATATCGAGTGGCTCTGCCCCCTTTTTAAATAGCCAAGAGCGTTGACAATAGTACTTGACAGTTAATACCATGTAGTATCTGAGAAGAGAATTTCGTGTGTCCCAAATCGTAGTATGTTGAAATGAGTATCCATTCAAGGATGATTTTTAGAGAGGTGTAAATGAAATATGGAAAAATAATTAAAGTGAGTGATAAATTAAATGATATAGTATAAATTATATAAGGAATAATGAATGAAGAAAAGCTGAAATGCAACAAGGAGTGTGTTTACGGTGGCAGTGTTCTCTTCGGGGCAAGAACGTACTCTTTCGTTAAACGATGTGTCTTGCATACTCTTTTAATACACACTCAAAAGTATGTACTTTTTCTTCACAAAAAGAGTACATACTTCTGATGAGGAGGAGGGAGGGGCCAGGCTGTGAGGACCCACACCTGGCACTGAGTTGTCTAATCAGAGAGAGGGATAAAGGAGCGAGGAGCGAGGGATAAAGGAGCGGCTGGAAGCGCCAGAGGGAGAGAGAGAGAGAGAGAGACGCATGTGCGCTTTGTGTTTCATTTGTGTGTTTTTTGTTATATTTGAGTTGTGTTTATTATTAAACTTTATATTTATGTTCAGCCATTCCCGCCTCCTCCTTTCCCATCCGTAAAGATTGTTACATTGGTGCCAAAACCCGGGAAAGTGGAGGGACGCACTGTTGGCAAGCCCTCTGCGCCGTGATCCTCCCACAGCGGCGAGGGCTCGCCAACAGTACGTCCCTCCACTTTCCTGGGTTTCGGCACCAATGTAACCTTTACGGAGAGTGTGGCGGTGGTGCTGGAGCGGATGCTGGGGAAAACGGAGGAGTTGCTGCCATCCGCCTGAAAAGGGGAGGAGAGGGGCTATAGCTGTCCACCATGAAGTCCAGTGCAATCGCCTGATGTTATGGGATTGCTTCCCAGCTGTCTGAGGACCAGATGACAGCATGTCTGGGCACTGGAGAACCAGTGTTTTTTCTCTCTCTCCTCTCTCTCCCTCTTGCAATCTCTCCTGCTCACTTCATCTCTCTCCCCTCTTCCTCCCCTTCCTTTTGCTCACAGGATGCGGGGCCAGCCGGCCAAAGGACGTAGCTGGAAGGGCAGCACCACCCTCCCGAAAGGGTGGGAGGGGGTGTACGTCAGGCAGGCAGCCTGATTCTGGCTGCGGAGGAGTGTGACAAGGAGGAAGGGGCCAGGCTGTGAGGACACATGCCTGGCATTGAGTTGTCTAATCAGTGGGAGAGAGCGATAAAGGAGTGGCTGGAAGCACCAGAGGGAAACAGAGACAAACGTGTGCTTTGTGTTTCATTTGTGTGTTTTCTGTTATGTTTGAGTTATGTGTATTATTAAACTTTATACCACAGCTCTGTTGAATGCTCGATTCTGATTGGCTGACAGAAATTTACTGAAACATTTACTGAAATGATTTAACTGTGGTAGAAGCAGAATAAGTGACTCCGATAACATTACCACCTCGTCGCGTGCATTATTTTTTAATAAACTCAACAGCCCGTCATCAATTATTCCTTACTTTTGTTTAGGTTCAGCCGGTTCCCGCCTCCTACTTACCCGTCCCTGAAGACTGTCTCAATACTTTTAGTACTAAGAGATTCTAGAGAGCATTTGATTGGACAGAAAATCTGACGAGACGTGCAGAAAGACGTCATCAAAATTGTTGATCCATACTGCATCAGAGAGAGACTGTACATTTTGAACGCATGTATCTTCTAAATGCAAATTGTGTCTTTATTTTAAAGATGACCTTAAGGCTATTCATACTAAAAGCCACACAACTGCAGCTTATTTCATGGGGACTTTAAAAACCACTGATGTACCTTTAATTAGAAAATAAATACACTTTAACAGGTTGATGTACAAAGAGGTACCCTTACTGAGAGTAGTGGAGTGTAATGGGGTGCCAGTCCACACTGGAGAGAATGTGAACACCTGAGCACCTGAGTGTTTTGTTGTGACGCATGCGCACTTTAAAGACAGTAAATCACGTGACATCCTCTCTAAAAATAGAAACAACTCTGCGCCTATATATTAAAAAGGTTTCTACTCAGCATGTGACATGATACCGCACTTACTCTACAGGGTGTTTTTTTTTTTTTTTTTTTTTTTTTTTTTTTTTTTTTTTATACAGGTATAACCGTGTAATAAAAGTGTCGCGATTATGTTGTTTACCTTGTACACCTTCCCAAAAGCTCCGTCTCCTAATTCCCCGACAATTTCCCAGCTTTCCTCCGGATTCACGTCTCTGTGGACGTGTTCGTACTGCTTCTTCTTCCTCTCCGGACCAAGCTTGAAGATTTTCCGAAAATTAAAGAAAGCCATGGTGGCAACAAAGTGTTCAGTTGACCGATAGAAGAGTTGATATTTGTCCGTGGAAAAGGTCTCGTAGACGCACCTACTAGTGCATTTGCTATTGTTCAGGTGGGGTTACACTATCGCATGGGCATTGTGGATTGACTAGAGGTCACTTTTAAGCCATTCTTACAAAGATTACTTACTTCTAGTAAATGTCTGAGTTGGCTAGATAACTACATCAACACCCTCCCATTTATTTACATCGGAGCTGATTAACATGCCCGTGTAAACAAACACAAGCTCAAGCACGAAGCCTGGCGGTGTCACACACCACACATCTCGTGTTCACGACCGGTTTTGAAAAGAAATCTGCATAGGGTCCCAATCTAAAGTAAATCCAAGGGAAAGGAAAGGAAAAGAAAACGCTGGTGCTGATCCGCTCTTATCGACAACACTCCAAAGCTTCCAAAGTGAAAGAGGGATCCGTGGACAGATTTCATAAATAAACAAATACATAAATAAATAAATAAAATCCACTGTGAATTAGTTCATCCCTGATGCTGTGGTTTTTATTCCAGTGCAAATGTGCCCGAAGAGTCAGTTCATCAGGACTGGAGCACTAATAATATAGCGGATTGCCAGTGCGCGTTCACGGTGTTGCACGTCCTCCTCTCCCCTGCTCCTGAGGCTGTGGAAGTTCTGGGTTCCATCCCGAATCGCTTCCTGTTTAACACACAGCGCCCCACATAGGGAGCACAGGACATTGTTTCACACCCTATGTAGTGGACTTTTAGAGGAAATACGAGGCATTTTGGTCGTAATTTAGGTTCGCGTGCACAATCTGCAGGTGTCGCTGGATTTACCTTCTTGTCGTCGAACCATAAAGATGTTTAAATTGAACTATAATCTGTTTACAAAAGTGCTAGTTTGTGGTTAATTTACCACTTTAATGTTAGTTTGTGGTATTCCCGTTTACTTTAATGCTAGTTTGTTGTAAATGTATCACTTTAATATTAGTTTGTGGTTAATTTATCACTTTAATATTAGTTTGTGGTTAATTTATCACTTTAATGTTAATTTCTGGTTAGTTTATTTATTCTAATGCTACTCAGAAGCCTGGGAAATAAATGAAGGTATCTAATTGGACCTTTAAGTCCACTACTCTTAAAGATGATTAAAGGTACACCACAGGCAAAAGTTCTATAGAAGTTATATACTAAAGGTACAAAACATACACCTTTTTTTTTCTTTTTTTTTTTTTTTAAGTAAATTGCACTGCAAGAGTAGCAGCATTGTTTATATCTACAGTAAGGGCTCCATAAGGTATATGCGAGTCGGCACTCACCTAAAAGAACCGAGTCAAAGAGCCGACTCATGTGATGACATATCACGTACCTGCGCCTTGCAGAGACATCAAGTGAGGTTCACAGAAACAAAAACAAACAAAAAAGATTGTGAGTTTGCCTGTTTCTATGGCTGGATTGGCTAACAAAGATAAAGAAAAGGTAGGAAGGATATTATGTTTATTTAAAAAAAAAAAACCACACACACACACACACACACACACAGACACACACATTAGCATTAGGCCTAATAAAGCCTACTAAAGCATATTAAAGTAAAAGTTAACTTTTCGTGTAAACAATAACTGGTCAAAAAGAAACAAAAAGAAAGAAAGAGAAACAAAAGAAGTGTAGTGTGATTGGAGCGGGTGTGTGCTCTTTCTCTATGTGGATAAGAATTATTTTGCAGTAGTTTTGACTTTATTATTGGTGTAATGTTTAAGAGTGTGTATAATTTCAAATTGAATCATGGACCTAAATGAAACTTTGCTAGTGATGCACGCTACGTCGTCAAAGCAACGAAAAATACACTTTTGACAAGAACGAGCTCTCTAATTGGTCGTGGCCTTTAAGACACCGTTTCCTGTCGTTTTATGCTTACATCTGATTGGTCAGGATTTATCTGCAAAGTAGAGCTGTTTAATACTCACGGACTGAATTATGTGTGACCGCTTAAAGCGTTTATTAGGTGTGCAAGCGGCAGTACAAAGGTAATGCGATTTATATTTACAACAGAAATCTACAAAATATTGCTTTGGTATGTCAGATAGCTATAAAAACAAACAAACAAACAAACAAAAAACTAGGAGAATAAGGACACAGATTTATGCCATGTTTATTTAAGGCATAAGTTTACACACTAGCTTGTGATTAAATGTAATTATTTAAACGGTAATGGATATATACGTAATTATCATTTAATCAATTCAAACGTTTTTCAAATTGTGTCTAAGCAACAGCAAATGTATTTTATGTTGCCATGACAACCGTGCTTGCGTTACGCTTTAAATCTAACTAACTAACAAAAAAAAAAAACACAACATTGCTGTGTTAAGGTAAAGTTTTCAGCAGTTACCATGTATGCTCATTTATTTATTTATTTTGTTTGTTTGTTTTGTTGCTTCTTTCTTCGATCAGTTCATTCATTCATTTATTCATTATTTATTTATTTACTTACTTACTTACTTACTTACTTACTGACTTACTTAATTGGATCAATAAAATAAAGCTAGTTAATATCTATGCACATGACAATAAAGAGTTTTGACTTGACTGAAATAGCTTTCACATAGGCACTAGTCCAGCTAAAGGTAGTGTCTTGTAGCTTTTGGTTTACTGCATCTGCTGGCTACATGCTTTCTTGCAGGCTGATGAAGAAGCATTAAAGCAGGGGTTGAGAGCAGAGGAAAGTCAGCAGGGGGAGCTGAAAGACTACAAACCAACACAACTGGAGAAACACGACAAGGCTGAGCAGGTTGTCTACAGATTGGGGAACCGACTAACCTACATGCAAATTTTTTCAACTTGGCCATTTAAGCAAACAAACACAGCAAGAATTGATGTGCTACAATCTCTACTACAATAGATATCACTAATTGTTACCAGCATTGCTGAATTCTATAACCTGATTGGTCAGAAGGTGTTCATTAGCTTTACGTTTACATTTATGGCATTTGGCTGACACCCTTATCCAGAGCAACTTACATATATCTCATTTACCATCAACTGAGCAGTTGATGGTTGAGGGTCTCGCTCAAGGGCCCAACAGTGGCAGCCTGGTGGTGCTGGGATTTGAACTCTTGACCTTCTGGTCAGAAGTCCAATGTCTTTACCACTACCACTGCAACCTTCTACATCAGCAGCGCTGACAGAAGTTCAGACTCCCTGGTTTATATCAATGCACTTGTTCTAATAATTTATTAGACCCCAACTTCCTGACATGCTGGTGTATGCGAAGAAAAGAATTTCACTGTGCATATGTATATGTGAACAATAAAGACTCAGTATCATCATTATTATCATTTCAATGTATAATTATCATGTCAAAAGGAGTCAGCTAAGAGTCAGCCAAGAATATCAATCTGAGGCTATCATGAGCGCAGACTCACCCAAACTGGACAGTTGAAGACTGGGAAAAGGCCAGGTGGGTTTTGTTTTTGAGTCTGTGCCCATGATAGCCTCAGATTCTTGTTCTTGACTGAAAGGAGTGGGACCTGATGTGGTCTTCTGTTGTTCTAGCTCATCCACCTCAAGGTTTGGTGTTTTGTGCATGCTGAGATGCTCTTCTGCTCATCATGGTTGTAAAGAGTGATTATTTGAGTTACTATATCCTTCCAATCTGGCCATTTCCCCCCAACCTCTCTTATCAGCAAGGCGTTTCCACCCACAGAACTGTCTCTCACTCTATTTTTTTTTGTTTTTCAACCCTTCTTTGTAAACTCTACAGACTGTTGTGTGTGAAAATCCCAGGAGATCAACAGTTTCTGAAACACTCAAACCAGCCCATCTGGCACCAACAACAATGCCACGGTTAAAGTCACAGAAATCACATTTTTTCCCCATTCTGATGTTTGATGTGTACATTAACTGAAGCTCTTGACCTGTATCTGCATGATTTCACACACTGTGCCTCTGCCACATGATTGGCTCATTGGCTAACTGTATGAATGAGCAGGTGTACAGGTGTTCCTATTAAAGTGGATGGTGTGTGTAACTGAAAACAAGAATGAATTTGTCTCGTAGACATTCCACAAATCAAATGTAACTATAAATGTTTAAAACTGATGATGTGATTCATTAATACATTTAACATTGTAATCTGTGGCAAATTGCTGTGGTATAAGAGGAACAAAATGCTTTGGATATGCTGTAATTGGAAAATAATCAACTTTGCACACCCTGTCATGCTTTATTCTTACTTAATGGTAGACCTATGAGACATAATTCACCAGTATACGCATATACTCCTGTATTAATGTTTTTTGTTGTTGTTGTTGTTTTTTAAAAAAAATGCGTCTGATGAAGGTTTAGATTCTAGTATTAGGCCTATGTCCAAATATCCATAGTTAAATTAACACTTACAGGAACATATTTATTTATTATCCAAATTTGAATATCGGCCAATTTTAATTGAAAGGATGAACTGATGATGTAATTTAAAACACCTGCAGTGAAAACATCACATTCAGATATGTTGTGAAAACGCGTTTAATCTTCTGCTTCTTCTCTTCTACAGAGTGTTGCTGAGAATATAGACCAGAAGATCACATCACAGAACCATACTGTCATCATCCCGTCTCCTGTAAGCACATCATCAGGACATTTTCAAAAACAGCCATGTTTATAATTGGGTCATTTTTTCCGTTTCTTTTTTTTTTTAAAGTTACAATTTGCCTGAGGGAGGCATGGTGGCTTAGTGTGTATCACATTACCCTTGCACCTACAGGGTTGGGGGTTCAAATCCCACCTCCACCCATGTTCTCCCTGTGCTTTGAGGGTTTCCTCCAGGTACCATGATTTCCATTCCAAAGAAATGTGCTGTAGGCTGATTGGCAGTTCCAAATTGTCCGTAGTGTATGATTGTGTCCTGTGATTGGTTGGCATGCAGTCCAGGGTGTCCACTGCCTTGTGCCTCGAGTTCCCTGGGACAGGCTCCAGGGTCCCCCGTGACCCTATGTAGGATAAGCAGTATGGAGTATGAATGGATAAACTGTGCTCTTTATAATCTATTTCTTCACACTCAGACTAAGGAGAACGTAAGAACCGAGTCTCCACAGCTGGATGAGGATGACCAGCTGAGTTCTAAGGTGGATCAGAAGCAGGATCTCCAGACTCTGCTCAAGCAGCTGCAGAGTGAACAGAGGGATCTGCTAACACAGGTGGAGCAACTGGGTCTCACAGGTACGTCCCTTCACTGCTTTGCTCGGCCGTGGTTTTTTTCTTTCTTTCAATATTTATTTGGATATGTTCCTGACTTGTAACTCACTGGTTCAACTGAGTAACAGTGGAGATGTGTTTTTCTCAGACAGTGTTATTTAATTATATATTGTTCAATACTTTTGATGTTTCAATAGACTCACTATAATCTGACACTGTATTCTGCCTATATATGTATGAATCAGATTGTGGGAGCTAATTTTACTCGGCATGAGACTCAGATGCATCTACATGGCTTCTGTAATAATGAAAACAACTTTCATGTCTCCATCTTGCAGCAAACATACAACATGACCAGAATGCAACAGGAGTTATTAAACTTTCCAATGCAAAAAAAAAAAAAAAAAAGAAGCCAACATAAGCAGCTTGGTGAAAAATCTGGCAGACGAGCATCACAACCTGTACTTAGGTTAGGTTAAACAGCTAAATGTTTTACTGAGAACTGAGAGTGTGGAAGCAGGGCTTGAGGTTGCACTCCAGGGTCCCCACTGAAACCAAGTTACTTTCTGTGTGGAGTTTGTATGTTCTGCTTGTACCTGCGTTGGTTTCCTCTGGGTTCTCTGGTTTCGTTCTACCTCTTGAAAACATGCTGTTAGGTAGATTGATGAACATTGCTTCCAGGTGGGAATGTGTGTGTGTGTGTGTGTGTGTGTGTGTGTGTGTGTGTGTGTGTGTGTGTGTGTGTGTGTGAGAGAATGGTATCCTTCAATGGACTTGCATCCTATCAAGGGTGCATTCCCACCTTATGCTCACCTCATCTTCCCGGAATAGAGAAATTTTTGTAATTAGTGCTGTTTATCTGTATATCTGTCATCTGTTTGTAAACATAGTACACTTACTACTCCCTTTCAGAAAGAGGTCAGTTTACGGACAGCACTTGTCGTAACAGTTTCGTGCGCAGTTTAGAGGAAGCTGAAAGAATGAAGAGCGCACTGAAGTCCCGAAGATCAACTAGCCCGATTCGGCAGCCCCCTGTGAAGGTAACCTGACTTGATACAGCAGTCGAACGATAAAGCAAGACGATTTATTGAAGTGTTATGTTGGTTTTGAATTGCAGGGTTATGTCGAATGCAGCAGGATCCAGCAGTGTGTTGTATTTCTTGAAAATAAATACTGATAGCAATATTAGGGTAAAAGCCTTGCTTTATCCATGGTTTTGCTTTCTGTGTGCGTTATAAGGGAGGCACATACGACTCAGAGCTGATGAGAGTGATGAGAGAGAGGGACGAGATGCAGTGTATGCTGGTTAAGTACGAGCGCCACCTGTCTGAGATCCAAGCAAACGTTCGGGTGCTTACGGCCGAGCGGGACAAGACCAGAATGCACTATCAGCAGGTAGGGCACACTGAACTGAGCTCAAGCTCCAGCATGCACTGGTTTAGTTTTATTGTAGACATGATCATTCAAGCTTCCTCATAGAAACCTGGATACATTTTGAGATGCATTGTTAGCCTGTCGCTTGCCTTGCTGATGAAATGAAAAAAGGAACTGGGATAGGCTCTGACTCTGTGAGAAGAAAGTGGTTATTGAAGATGAATGAATGAATTAATGCAAATTTCAACAGATTAAAGTGAAAACAGAAATGTCCTGACATTTGGACTCCCTGCTTCTTCCTGCTGTGTGCAGGCTCAGGAAGAGATAGCAGACCTCCGTCGTGAAGTGTTAAAATCAAAGGCGTCCCGGAGATCCAAATACAGCATGACGTCTCAGAGTATACTGAAACGCCTGGAGGCAGAGAGAGATGAGGCGATGTCCGACCTTCACCGCATGAGCACAGAGAGAGACAGCCTGAGAGAGAGACTCAAGGTAGTATATTTTGGGGGCGGCTGTGGCTCAGGTGGTAGAGCGGTTTGTCCACTAATCGCAGGGTTGATGGTTCAATTCCCGGCCCACATGCCAAAGTGTCCTTGGGCAAGACACCGAACCCTAAGTTGCTCCCAATGGCAAGCTAGCACCTTGCTTGGTAGCTCTGCTGCCATTGGTTTGTGTGTGTGTGTGGGTGTGTGAATGGGTGAATGAGAAACAAACCATAAGTGCAGACCATTCACCATATTTAGTAGAAGACAGCTGAAGAATGGGAAAGAAAAAGAAAGAGATTCAAAGAAGAGGCAAAGAAGATAGTAGCCAGAAAGTCTAAGGGTAAAGGGAATAGAAAGTAAGACTCCCAGATGGCCAATGAAAGGACAGCAACTTGACAAAGAGAGAACAGTCTTGAGACACAATCATCAAGATTTGGGCAGCTTTGGTCAAGAGTGAAGCATAGAGGTGGTTCAAGTCAGTCTTGTCTTCATTAAAATTTTAGTCATTGGCTATTTGGGGGGGGGGGGGGGGGGCATGGTGGTTAGCATGCTTGTCTCACACCTCTGGGGTTGGGGGTTTGAATCCCTCCTCTGCCTTGTGTGTGCCATGTTGCTCCCCCAGTCCGTAGACATGAATTGTAGGGTTATCGGCATGTCCAAATTGTGCGAATGTGTGTGTGATTGTGCCGTGCAATGGGTTGGCACACCGTCCAGGGTGTCCCCCGCCTTGTGCCCCATGTTCCCTAGGATGGGCCCAAGGCTTCCCTGTGACCCTCTGTCTTTGGACTGGGTGAGGTCACCGGAGTTCCCAGAGGAATTAGGACAGGGAGAACATGCAAGCTCTGCATGTTTCAGAGGCGAGATTCAAACCCCCAACACCGGAGGCCACCGTGTCCCACATGTTGAGAATGTATAAATGGAAAATTGGTAGTTGTGTACGTGTATGTGCAGGTTGTTTGTGTTTGTGTGTTTGTGCCTATGTAGTGTTTCCAACATGGAACATTTTCCTGTGTGTTTTCTCAGATCTCTCAGGAGACAGCAATTAGTGAGAGAGCTCACTTGGAGCAGAGGGTGGAGGACCTGCAGAATGCCTTACTGACAGTAAGAAGTGTTTAAACACTGAAATCTTTACACACTCTTAGCTGAGTTCAGGTCAGTGCATGAGCTTAACTAGAGAAGTTTCTTGACTGACTTGAGATCAGTCCTTAGGACCTGTAAATAAAATTGTTAGAAAGCAATCGTATGTGACAGCCAATACAAAATCATGGTTTATATGCAAGCTTGTAAGCTTGCGGAGGCGCACACATCATATGTGCATCAAGCATGCAGAGGTCTTAATTCTTAAACTTAAGACTTATGTAATGGTTAAAAAGTCAAACACATAAAAAAAATTACCGTACTGTTGTCAGGATACAGCTCATATTTACAGACATACTTTGGTTTATTGGAAAATTCCTGGGTAGTTCTACTTGTGTTAAACCATGATGTATGTACACAGCTGGAGCAGGAACGAGCTGAGCAGAAGAGCAGACAGGCGCAGATGAAGGAGGCCATGATGGGTCTGGAGGAGGAGGTGAAAACTCTGGGCAGAAAGCTTGCTGCTACTGATGTTGAACTCAGCTGCCTCAAGAATGAATGCAGCACACTCAGGTTAGCCCACACCACTATTTACACTATTTATTTCTTTACTCTAAAAATATTTATAAAAGTAGTTGCACCTGACACTAGTTTTGTGATTGGTTGGTTGTTTCAGAAGTGTCAGATTGTGTAGAAGTAATTATAGTAGTTGTAATAGTAGTAGTAATAGTAGTAGTACTAGGAATAGTGGTAGTAGTAATAGTAATAGAAATTGTAGTGGTAGCATAGTAAAGGTGGTAGTAACAGTAAAAATAGTAGTAATTGTAATAGTTGTAATAGTAGTAGTAATAGTAAAAGTAGTAATGGTAGTTGTAATAGTAGTAGTAATAATAGTAAAAGTGGTAATAGTAGTAGTAATAGTAATAGTACTAGCAGTAGTGGTAGTAGTAGTTTTAATAGTAGTAGTAGTAATAGTAGTAGTAACCGTAGTTGTAATAGTAGTATTAGTAGTAGAAGTAATAGTAGTTGTAGTAGTATTAATAGTAGTTGATTGACCGTTGGTTACTAGATCTAGTCGTGCCCATCAACGCGGCAAAGTTGAGGAAAAAACTTTATAAAAGAACTTTATGCAAATTGGAGTGGCTTGGTGCAGTGATTACCAATGAGAGTGAAGACAGTAGAGCGCACGTGATCCGTGATCTGCCATGCTGTCTGCAAGTTCAAAATGTTTTGTGGACCCAGAGACTCCGGCGCTTTCACTTTTGCCGCAGATAGATGGCCACAATGGCAACGAACACTTACTGTCAACGTTATAGTACACTGTACATAAAACTTCGTAGTACATAGAATGTACCTTTACATTGTTAACGTTTCCATTAAATTGGCCATTTAAATTTTGTATATTAGCCTATACAGGGGCAACTATGAATAAAAACAACTAATATGGACATGGAACCTGCTTGGCCCCCAGGCTAGGAATTCATCCACATTAGTTACCAAGTAGTTTTTGTCATGGCTAGATTTTGTGATTTGATTTGATTTATTGCAGCAGTGAATGAGCTCGCTCTGTTCCTGTAACTTTGGCAGGCTTTCTAACGCTCAAACAGAGAATACTCTTAGTGAGACTCAGAAGCGGCTGATTAACAGGGTTGGAGATCTGCAGCGAGTGCAGACAAAGAATGAACAGCTGGATGAAAGGAACGGTAAGGGTTTTATAATTGCATGGCATTTTATTTATTTATTTATTTATTTATCCTTTATTTTACCAGGATTGTCCCATTGAGATATAAAATCTCTTCTTCCTTTTTATTCACATAAAAAATGTAAGCAATGCAACACGCAATGCAAAATGCAACACATAAAACAAATAACGCATAAATAGAATTATATCCAACACTCACATGACTGCAAGTCAAAGATTACTGAAAACAAGTACATGTTTCCTTCCATATTTTTTTTAAATATTCAAAGATGGGTGTATTTCCAGCATTATAATACTCTGGTATACTCATGGTATACACAATCCAAGTTTTTAGTGAGGATAAAGTCGCATGCGTATAAATCATATCACCGTAATCCAACACTGAAAGGAAAGACCTTTGCACAATTCTCTTTCTCGCTGCAAAAGAAAAACATTTCTTTAAATGAAAAAGGAAGCCTAATTTTGGTCTAAGTATTTTAAAAAGATTTTCAATATGTGCGTTAAAACCCAATTATTCATCAATCTATATGCCTAAATATTTATAACAATTCACTCTTTCTATACAAACCCCTTCTGAAGTTAAAATATTGTAGAACAACTGCTTTAGTGCGACAACACGTGATTATGAGGAGGTGAGACTTGCCCAATGTTCTGATTCACCTGATACAACATTTTAAGTCTAATCACAACAAAATTATTCCAACAAGTTCATTATGGCAGGCCCGGAAATATTAGGTTTACATTTTAGAAAAAGTTCTTGGGTTTTCCATTACTGTGGTCTTCCTTGGTTCACCAGTGCTTCTCATCAGTGGTTTCTCATGAACTTACAGTATGTCCACATGTTTATCTATAATAGCAAGTCCAGATGCATATATGCATCCGAGCTACAGGGTGTCCCAAAAGTCTCCATACAGTAGGGGACTATGTGTGCCAGCACCACGTCGGTTGGACCTTCGTCGCTGGATCTTCGTCTCGGTCGGTCTTTTTGAATTTGTTAATAAGTTTGGTAACAGTGTCCTGTGTGTTGGGCTCGCCATGTTTCCTGTTAAAGTCCATCTCATCCTTGCGGTAGCTTCCTGATCCAACCATGAGAATGATTTCAATACGTTCTTCTTTTCTCAAAGGCATTCTTAAAGTCTATCTGAAAATATGTATTTTATATATATATATATATATATATATATATATATATATATATATATATATATATATATATATATATATATAAAGTATGGAGACTTTTGGGACACCCTGTAGAATCAGGTGAAATTGCACAAATATGTAGAAAACATGATAGTGATTCCTGTGTAGATGTAAAAACCCTTGAATTAAGGTGGGTGGCATTCTTGTATGATTTGAACTTTTTTTATTTTCTATCACACGGTGGTGTGTATGTTACTCACAGTTTGTGTATATATGTGTAGAGTCTTTGCTGACGGAGGTAACGGTTCTCAAAGAGGAACTGAATGTGCTGCAGAACACTGTTTCCGAACTGCACCAGCACAGAGATACTCTACAGGAACAGCTGGAGAGAAAGAATGCCTTGCTCTACTCCACTAACAAAAATCTGGATGACAAGGTAACCACACATCGCTGCATACACACACACATAAACACACACTTAACAGAACCTGTTGTAGTAATATGCATGTATGTATATACACACTTATGGAATTCAATAACAGAATAACTATGAGGTTATGTTCTTAGAAATGCCAGCGTTAATTCAGAAGTGTTATTATTCTGTATACTATGTACTGCACTGTTGAATTCTCAGTCCTGATTGGTCAGTCCCTCCAGGATTTTTGTGATTTTCCGATCGCAGAAATTAACGCAAAATCAAAGAAACTCTGCAATATTCGCAGGCGCTTGCAATTTTTCAAAATTATAGCAGATTTTCCACAGATTTGGGTCAAGACATGATGTGTGACATCATCACAACACATGTGACGTCCTCACAGCGTGCATTCAGCCAAAGACGCCCTTCGATTCATGCGCGTCAAACATGAGTACAACTAAAAGGTCTCATTTTCCAGCAAACATCACTGCAAAACTATTTCGTGCGATTACAATTTCGCCAATTCAAGTTGTTTTCCACATAAAAGCACAAAAAGGTCCACAAATTGCATCGCAAATTTTGGAAAAAAAGCATTTTTGGCCGCAACAGTTACAAAAAAAAATTCCTCAAAATCCTGAATGGACTGACTGATCAGAAGGTGTTGATTAATTTCCTATAAGTGGACAGGTCTGACAGTAATAGCGGCTATAATTCATATCACAGGTTCATATTAATGTTCTCGTTCTTATCGTTTCCATAGTAACAGATAATTCAGAAGGACTTGTGTGAATTAATCACGTGAACGGATTAAAAGCATGTTTAATTGTTGATATGGTGACGTTTTCTACAAGGATCCGTGTATTTAGCATTTTTCTAAGGAGGCTGCAGGGTTAGTGTTTTGTAACTGTCTGTGATAAAACTATAACTTTAGGTTTTCCACCACATGAAAGTCTTCAGGATGGGGGAGTATAACATCCATCCATCCATCCATCCATTTTCCATAACACTTATCCTACACAGGGTCTTGGGGGAGCCTGGAGCCTATCACAGGGAACTAGGGGCACAATGTAGGGGACACCCTGGATGGGTGCCAGCCCATTGCTGGGCACAATCACACACACATTCACACACCCAGTCACACTACAGACAATTTGGAAATGCCAATAAGTCTATCATGCATGTTTTTGGACTTGCGGAGGAAACCGGAGTACCCAGAAGAAACCCCTGAAGCACATGAAGAACATGCAAGCTCTGCGCACATGGGGCGAGGTTCCAACCCCAAAGTTCTGTTATTGACAAATCATCTTCTGTTTCATGTCACACCACCCGGTCATTGATTATTTTCTTGGTCTAATCACACATATTGTACACAGCCAACTTGACCAACAACAGCACTCTCTCATACTTCACTACAACAGATGAGAACATGTAAATACACACACACTGGTCAAATACATTTACCAGGTCAGCGTTTGCCTTTCTTACATATATTCACTACTATTCCACTGCTTTCAGGAAAACTCCATCCACAATATGAACCTACATATTGAAGATCTGGAAACTACTCTAGAGTGAGTAACTACTCCATATTTCTTAACATTTAAAAAGCTAGTGATCTTTGATTTTTATTTTGATTTCATAATCTTATACCACAGTATTTTTTGTACCTGCTCTGATTTTGTTCCTGAATCACAACCTGGAACCTAAAGGACCCTACTATCTTATATATAATGTAAATATAGGACGTAAATATGTAAATATTACCATGATTCATTATATCCTAAAAGGAAGGTCTGGCTTCCTTCCATAAACATCCCTTATTAGTACAGTAAGAGTTTTTCATATACACAGAAAGATTGTCTTAAGCTTAGTGTAGAGTTAATATAATACTGGTGAATTGGCGTATGTGTGTCTGTGTGTATTGTCGGTTCATGTCAATGCTATAATTTCACAAAGCAATATTACAGTGACTTCATACTATATTACATGAATTACATCTCTAGAGCTGCGAAGGAGACAGTAAGCAGCAGGGATCGAGAACTGGACGTGATGAGGAGAAAGCTGTTGGATTCAGGAGATGAGCTGAATGCTGTACTGAAGCTCAAAGATGCTACAGTGAGAGATAACACACAGCTTAGAGACGAGCTGGACCGAGTGCGTCTAGACAACAAGGTCAGAGAATCACTTTTGAAGCTTCCTGTGAGGAAATGTTTATTTAGCAGTTTTGGAAGGTGTCTCCAGTGTCAGCACTTTGTAACTGTCAGGGGTAAAGCTGTGTCATTTCCAACACTCAAGGGCCTTATCGAAAATGAGTCTAACTATAAGAGAGAGAGAGTCTGGTGAGGGAAGGATGGTTTATAGCTGTTGTAACATAAGTGATAACTGAAACTAACTTCACTGACATTCCTAGAAATGGATAAATGTATGTATTGTTCTTTAGTTAATACAAAAAAAAAAAATCCAGGGTGTATACCCACCTCACACCCAGTGTTTCCAAGATAGAGTTTGGATCCACCATGACCCTGACCAGAATAACATAGTTATTGAAGATGAATGAATGAATGAATGAATATTAACTCATTTGATTTAGGATATTATGTAACCCCATTGGCGTTCGCTCTGTTTCAGACACTGCAGTTCAAAGTAGATGAGGCCGCTCGTGAGATTGAAGTCTTGGAAAGGAAAATGCAAAACTATGCGTCCGACATCTCCAGTATCGAAGACCTACTGTCCTCCAAGGTTAATTAAACACATCTTGTTGCAAGGGTTAAGACCATTTTAGGCTTTATAGCTGCATTATTTCATGTCCAAAATATATTTGTGCATCCCATAACTTTGGGAAAAGCCATCGTGAGCCAAAAGTATTCATAGAGATTGTGGTCTAGAGTATATCACTGCGATTTGTCTTTACTGTGATATTGTTTTTGAGCAGGAACGAGACTGTAGGGCGCTGCAGGAGTGTCGGGTGGCGCTGAGAACCTCAGATTCAGAGAAGCGCATGCTCAGAGAGAGAGTAGAAAGTCTGGAGAGCAGTCTAAAAGAGGTGGGAGAAAAACACACTCAAAATGTGTCTATATTACATTTTTCATTCCATTATAAATGACTAATGTTTTTAACATGGTTTATACCATAATACAAAGGAATTCTCAAATCTGATTGGTGAGAAGGTGGATTATTTTGTATAATGATAGTTTGATTAATCGCAGGTTTGTATTAATGCGCTCGTTCTGATATGTTCTCATTCTTATAGTAACAGCTAATTCTCTGGCATGCTCCACAAGTCAAGTAACAAACCAAATCATTTATTGTATGTGGCGAGGGTTTCTGTTAGGAGATGTTAACATTCGTGGAAGGAGTCTCCAGCATCAGTGCTTTGTAACAAACTATGAACACAGATTTTTGTGTGTTACTATTTGTGTTGGTTATCCCCAACATTGTGAATGGGTTTTGTGTATCTTTATATAGATAATATTTACTTTGCTAATAATTAGGATGAACATAAAGACATATTGTATGTTTGTAAAATAAATGTCGCTGTCGTATATAGGTCTGGGTGAATGGTATAAGCATTTGCTGGGTAGTGAACAGATCATTAAAATAGGGATATACTTAATTGCAATACGGCGGTCTCTCGTTCTCTCTCTGGCAGGCTCTCAGTGCTGAGCAGAGCTGCAGTGCTGTGCTCAAACAGCTGAAGTCCACACTAGAGAAACAGGAGGAAGAGCTGCTGCAAGTTCAGAGCAAGCACTTACACACACACCACGACTTGGAGAAGACCCGCGATCTCTGCGTCAAACTGGACGCTGGCAGAGAAACGGTGTGTAGTGTCACTGTCAGAACACTGGCAATCTTATAAAACACATCAGAACACTGTCTGTATGGTTTTCCATAGCGCCGCTTCGTTTCTTTAGTATTTATACATTCACGTAGAGCTCTGAATAATATAAAGTGAACTATTATACAGTAACAGTAATATATTAATTTAGGAATATATAATGTAGGTATAGTTCACACGATTTACCAGTCTGTACAGGATTTCTATAGTTTACAGGATTGTTAAGGCCAAAAATTCTTGCAAAATTTGTGGCGCAGAGTTTTCTGTGCTTTTTTTTTTTCTTTCTGAAAACTACTTGAATTGGCAAAAGTGCAATTGCACAAAATTGTTTGTTGTGACAGTGTTGTTTGTTGGTAAATGGGACCTTTTAGCTGTACTCATGTTCGACACACGTAAATCGAAGAGGGCTTCGGCTGAATGCGTGTCGTGATGACGTCACATGACGCGCCTTGGCCCAAATCTGTGGAAAATCTGCAGTAATTTTGAAAAATTGCAAGCTCTTCAAATGTTGTGGAGTTTGCTTGATTTTGCACAAAATCTTGGAGGGTCTGACTTACAGTGTGAAGTTAAAACAGAAAGCCAAGGAGGTCAATAATGAAAAAGTAACTGCCACAAATACTATCCAACATTTTGGCAATATTGGTCGCAGTAATACTGTATAATTTACCTGGTGCATTAAGGCAGTAGTTCCCAAACTTTTCCAGGGCAAGGCCCCCCAAATGGCATTAACATTTGACCAAGGCCACCCTTTTGCAAGATGTCTTTAAAACACATTAAAGATACAGACTTCTGAATATATCCCCCTTTTTTTTAATTAATAATTACATCTTGCATCTTTACATTGCATTAGATTAGGAATTGATTGTGTGTGTGTGTGTGTGTGTATGTGTGTGTGTGTGTGTGTGTGTGTGTGTGTGTGTGTGTGTGTGTGTGTGTGTGTGTGTGTGTGTGGTTGTCTGAGAGTGTGAAAGAGAAAATCATGTATTTATTTATTTTTCACACCAAATTGTTGAGGCCCCCCAGGCACCCCATGGCGGCCCCCACTTTGAAAACCACTGCATTAAGGTAATCTTTGTGTGTGTGTGTGTGTGTGTGTGTGTGTGTGTGTGTGTGTGTGTGTGTGTGTGTGATCGTCAGGTCCAACAGGAGCTGGAGTCGTGTCGCTCTGAGCTGGAGCTCCTGAGGAAGCAGCTAGCAGTAGAGCGAGAGAAAGAATTACACAGACAACTCAGCTCTCAGGAGAGGCTTGTCGAGATCCAGCTCCTCAGGGACAAACTCACTGTAGCTGACAGCAAGACGTGAGTACAAGCTCATACACACACAACCATACACACATGCTACAAATAATACAAATTCACCAGCATAAAAGACCCATTGGGGATCACCCAGAAGGCAATGGGTTCAATTTTGAGTCTGGTTCCTCCCAAGGTTTCTTCCTCATGACGTCTCAGAGTTTTTTCCTTGCCACTGTCACCTCTGGTTTGCTCCTTAGGGATCTAAATCTACATCTGGATTTCGATAACGCTGCTTGTTGACTATGTCTATTGGTAAAAGCACTATACAAATAAACACGGAATTGAAATTGAATTGAACCTGCTCTGACCATACTCCAAAAGTAAATAGCACTATGCTGAATCGTGCAATTCTAAACGTTGCAAAACTAGCACAGTGACAAATGAACAAATGTTTTAATCAGGATTAGCTACAAAAATGCTATTAATCACAAACCGAAATGCATGATGTATTGTGTAGTTTCCAGAGTTTGCAGAGTATTTGTAATTTAACTTGCGGTATATGGAACATAAAAATCTATATGTTGTCCACATTGCTTATCAGTATCATTTAGATTACATTCACACCATTTGCCAGACACCCTTATCCAGTGAGTTAGATTTATCTCTTTCATACAGCTGAGCTATTGAGGGTTAAGGGCCTTGCTCAAGGACCCAACAGTGGGAGCTTGGTGATACTGGGATCTGAACTCATGACCTTGTGATCAGTAGTACAACATCTTAACTGCTGAGCCACCACTGCCCACTGTATCAGTAGACATTACTCTCCTCTCCACCATCCCTTCTGAAGGATCTACAGTATATTCAACCCAGTGACAAAAGTCACCTCTTTTACGAGTACCTCTTAATTGTTTGAGGTTACTAATAATAAACTGCAGTCTGTTCCATTCATTTATATTCTCTTCTGTTGTACTCTTTTGTTTGCTGTTTTCTCAGGAGCACTCAGAGCAGAGAAATGGCTCAGCTAAGGACTCGGTCAGCACTGTTAGAGGCTGATCTCGAGGCCACCAGGAGGCAGCTGAACACAGAGCGTGATGAAAGGTAACAGTGCTTCCTTAAGCGCCACACTGTTGACTCTTTTTTGCATGGTGCAAATTATGACTGATGAATGTGAGGAATGAATACCTTGCCTTAAAAATGGTACAGTTCCATTAAAATAAATAAGGTTTTGATCATATTTTTAACTTTAATTCTCTGTCCAGCACCTCTCATTTAATTATGGAATAAAACACAACAGGACATACTGTCATAGGAAATTAATCCATGATGGTGGAGTTACTGGCACCACCCTGATGTGAATTATCTTCCTGTAACAGATTGGCTCAAAATGTTTTATTCCTCTTACATCACAGGGATTTGCCAACAATTACAATTGTTTATTTATTATTGAATGACACGTCATACATTTTAACCGTTTATAGTTACATATAATGTTGTGGAACATCCCTGAGACATGCTCATGTTATCACTTATCTCATTATAACATCTAGAAACAGTCCTTTACCAGTCCCTCTTTTGTCTCTCTCTTGCAGTTAATTGTTGAATAGTTGAAGTAGCCCGTCATATTTCTGTATCAAAAAATCGCAGTTGTGCAGATTCGTCTGTCCTGAAGACTCTCACGTATCTGAAAATTACCGCGCTGACACTCGAGACTCCATAAATGCTAAATAAAGATCTTGTAACAGAAAACATCACCATATCTAATTGAGGAATTTAACTGTGCTGTGGTTTGAGTTGACACTAATGCACCCTGGTTTATTAGTAAGAAGTTAAGGTGACCAAACCTCTTGATCATTTCAGTCTATTTCATTATTTTCACTTATAAAGCATTAAATTTACAAGGTATAATAGAACAATAGCACCGTAAGTACAAGAAGAATGAACACCACAGTGCAATGCCGCCATGCTTAAACATTAAAACATTAAGATAATCTGTGTTCTGAGGCAGTTCATTAACTCATGCCTATTTGATTAGACATTCAAAATTACCTGATGACTTCATGGACATCTTTATCTCTTTCATCTCCTCTTCTCTGTTCTGCTTTGGGTCTTTGTCTTCCCTTTACTTACTTTGTCTCTCAGGGAACACGCAGTAAAGGAGCTGCGCAGACTCGGACTCTCCTCACCCCTTTGCTCGCCGATCTTGTCCTCCACACTGCGCACTCCTCCCTCCCCTGTCCGTCGATCCCTCAGCCCTCACACATCCTATTCACCTGAGCGTTCACATCACGCCACTCCTGACCACCTGCCACTGAGACGCTCAACTGACAGGTCTGTGTAGCTCACAATGCCATTAAAACTCAACGGAAATTCACCCATGTGCTCTGTTCACCTTCACACAGTGGAGAGCTCTCCTTCAATTTAGATGCAAATATAATAGATGCACTCCAGACTGCTGTTCATAGTTCCAGAATTTTTATGAATAATAACTGCATTTAACACTGGTTATTATTTATCATACATGTGTGACTTAGCTTGGTGTTAATAAATCAATATTTTACAGGAGTGTGACTTTCAGAGAGCTATATGACTAAGCAGACATGGACTGGGCAGCTTTGGAAGCACATCAATTTTACTGTGACACCACTACGTGCCTTCTTTATTAAATAAAGCATTTTATATTTGAATCAGGTTTATGTGAATCACTCTTGGAGCCATAATAGCACTAAATATCTAATGGTAAGTGATATATGAATGATGACATTGTTTTGATTCAGTGGTGCTACATTTTTACACATTTTTATGATTCATGTATTAAAATTTGGAATGCATCTTTGTCTCTTGTCTTGCATTAAAGCTGTAGTAATGCTGATTCTATAAAATGAATGATGAATTTTTATGTATTTATAATTATTCATTATTAAATATTTGTAAAATTTGCATACTTAACAAACCCAAACATGTGCACTTTGGATCAGTTAAAATGTTTATTTCACCGTGAAGACGCTCTCCATCTGAAAACTTAGTTGGAAAATCGTTCCTTTATCGTTTAACCAAGACCAACCCATGGGCCGTTATAAAGAAAAATGTCACATTTCAGTATAAAATCGAATGTAAATCCAACTATTATCAACATTCTGGGCAATTCCTTTGTAATATCTGTTTGACTTCAACGTAAATTAAATAATTTACATTTGTTTGGGGTGTGGTTTGCTTTTTTACACTAAATAAACAGTCAAATAAATACTCCTACTTTTGAGGTTATAGGGATTGCCCACTCCTAGAGCCTTACAGGGATACGAAGCTCTCTGGGCGGAGACATGTGACGTTGCGTTGAAGGGCAGACATTTTGACCAATGATTGTTTGAGACAGATGGAGGAGGCGTGGCTTAGCGTCGTGTGACAGGCATTTCACAGCGTTCTAAACACCTGCAGGTGCGTGATGGTCGGTCGCGCGTTGCGCCGCTTCAGGTAAGATGGTCGTTATACTTTGTCCTTTCTTGCTACAAACGGTACTCAGATTTTGTTCTTGTAATTCAAAAATATTTCTTGTCAAATCAAGAAAGTACATGTTTAAGTTATGTAGAAAGGAAATGACGGCTATTATAGGCTAAAGGTGTTAATTAAAAAAAATATATATTTCTATACACTTGGTCAGTGTGAATCTATATGAAGATTACAAATAATTCTTGAGAATGAAATGAATGTGTCGGAAAGAATATACTAAATGTTTACTGAAATGAACTTTCTACCCTCTTACATGAGTCTGAAATCAACGCGTTTAAAAAGTACAGTGAGGAAACTGGTATCGTTTCTGCTGTTGATCAAGAACTGATCAATGTTTTTGGTCTTGGGTCTTTTCTCTTAAGCATTAAATTCTTAAATGTTCAGTACATCAATAATAATCAAAGTTTATTTCCATGGAGAAAAGATTTACAAAGATACATTCCTACAGTAACCGTTTTCCTTTTCCTCACATATATCCATAAGCTAGCTGTAAATGACTGTAGTGTGACTTGCTCTGAATCAGTTTATTACTGTCATTTCCATGTGAGAGATATTTTATTTATTGTGTATATACTCTTGCTAGCTATGTTTGGGCTCAAGAGATTACCACTTTGGAAAGATACATCAAATCTGAAATTGAACAATAATAGGATATTAATAAGAAATATTCCTTAAGGTGTTGTTTTTCAGATTTGGAGCGTAAATGAGTAAAGGCACAGTGCCATTCGGTGATACTGAGATGAGAATATAATTTGAGGAGTAAAAATCCAGAAGGAGTGAAGATGAGGAAAAGCAGAAATTTCCTAAGAAGTAAAATGTACCTTATTTCCCCCCCTGTTTTGAGATTTCTTCCTTCTTAGTCTTCGGGTGTAGTGTGTGCTGATTATGTGATCTTATGTGACATGAGGCTTTAACTAATAATTTTTTCCTGTCATTCAGAATGTATGAATACAAAAAAGTAAAAAGAATTTAGGACCAGGGAGAGAGATTTGAAAAGATAAAAATCACATCCATTAATTATTTATGTTTTTTACAATGGTCCAATATTGTATGAAAGTTGACCTTTTTGTAAAATTAATTCAGGTGACAATGTAAGATGCAGCTCTATTAAAGTATATATACTTGATCTTGCGTTGTATTGCACTGATATGGTATAGGATTCATTTTAATTTATTCAATTCAATTCAATTTTATTTGTATAGCACTTTTTACAATGAACATTGTCTCAAAGCAGCTTTACAGAAACATATAAACACAGGATACAGATTTTAAGCGTGTGAATTTATCCCTATTGAGCGAGACGGTGGCGAGGGGGGAAACTCCCTATGATGATCTGAGGATGAAACCTTGAGAGGAAGCAGACTCAGAAGGGAACCCGTCCTCATCTGGGTAACAACAGATAGTGTGAGAGTAAAAGAAAGTTCATTATGGTTTAATGTGAAGTCTGTTTGTTGAACTAGTCCACTGTTCACTAAAGGAGACCCGAGTGCAAATCTGCATGTGGTAATTGCAGTCCAAGGCCATAGTAGCAACCGTCGTCCCAGCAACCACAGTGAGAATGTCCATGTGGAATTGAGGTCCAAAACCATTTCCATAGTACTTCAAGCGGTACCGTCCTCAGCGATCTCCAGGCTGTAGCGTCCGATTGATGAAAGTTCCATCCAGAGGTAGGGCATCCGAACGGATCAGGCAGGTCCAGAGTGCAGAAAGGCTCAGGATCACTGGCATCTCCATAAAATCATGTGTGGCTCGACAGAGAGAGCTCTCCCTCTCGAGGAAGGGCTCTCCCTCTCGAGAGAGGGAGAGGGAGGTAAAGAGAGAGAGAGAGATTGTTCAGTAAGACTGAGTACTTTGCGTTTATCAAAGTTTATCAAAAACGTATCACTTTGTCCTCAATGTTTTTAGTACAGCGTTGCAGCCAGAACTCTTTGTCCCAAAATATCGTATGGGACTCGGAAATAGAGAACACTTTTAGTTTGTTGGCGAAGATAACAAAGAGCTCTTTTGCAAGCTTAGTTGAATGTAAAGTTAATCTGTAATAGAGAGATTGTGAATGCTTTCTTTTTTTTTTCTTTTTCTTTTTTTTTTAACCACACCCTGGTATTTTTGAATAAGTTTGAAAGACTGTGAAGTAATTTTTCTAAAATTAAGCACAATTTGTGCTTTAAGTATTATGTTTAGGTACAGTATGTACAGTACAACCCCGGGTTATTGCATGTTTACATTTCTGTGTGTTTGTAGTAGTGTACTTGTATTACTAGACTTGGTACACTCCACGTAATTATATTCGTCGCACATTGAAAGGTTTCAGAGTTAAATGAAAAGAGTGCTACACGGTAACCCTTAAATGGGTTATGTTTCCTGGGAGATATGAACGTTTGTCAGGCTCTGGGGAGGAGCAGTGACTGGGTGGGCCTAATTTCAGTGGGAAACATTGAAGAGTGGGCAGGCTCATGTTCTCAAGTCATGTGACTTGATACCAGCACCTGGGCATCAACACATACAGTGCCACATAGGTTATGGATATGAAACGTTAATCGTTTGTATCCTACTTGTGCTCCTATATGTGTGTGTGTGTAAATTTACACACAAATTTACTACCTAATGTAAACTTTGGCTGATTGGCTTCAAATCTTTTAATGTGTATGGATTTGCATGGTCACCCAGATGAGGACGGGTTCCCTTGTGAGTCCGGTTCCTGTCAAGGTTTCTTCCTCATATAGTCTCAGGGAGATTTTCCTTGCCACCGTCGCCTCTGGCTTGCTCATTAAGGATATATTTATCAATTTAAAAATGTATATTCTGTAGTGTGCTGCAAACCAACATCAGGCTTCCTGTGACATATACCCTCTTGCTTTTTCAATATTGCATTGGTGAGTGCACATTAGCACGCAAGAGATGTCTGGCCAACAGGCGCTGAGATGCTTTGAATTTAAAACAACAACAGCAACAAAAACAGTTTACCTGTGTGATGTCTTGGTGTCCACAATCACCTTAGACTTTCACCTTAGATTTATATTTTTCTCTATTTTCAGGTTTTAATACAGTCTCCAGACCTTTAAAAAGTAGTGCAGAAAATATTAATTTTATATATATATATATATATATATATATATATATATATATATATATATATATATATATATATATATATATATATATACACACACACACACACACACACACACACACACACACACATACACATATAAATAGAGAGAGATACCCTACAGAACAATGTATCCTTGGAGATACAAACTGTTGTATAGTTGAAAATAAATGTCATATTCTAAAACAAATTGCAAAAATTGTGGTACGTTATAAAACAGTAAGGAATTCATTTAATTTAGTGTTTTCATGTTCTTGCCCATTATAGAGGTAGTCTGGCTTATTAAACATCTTAAGCATATTAATCAGTCACAGATATATTATTCAGTAACTACAACTGAGACTAATAGTAAAGGCCATGTATTTAAAAGAGTGAGAAAAACCGATGGGCTTTTTTTTTTTTTTAGACCTGTGATCTTATCAAAACCCAGAGGTTCATTAAACTTGGCTGATCTTTTTGCTTTAGCTTTTGAATGAAAGGCCTTTTGTAGTAACAGTAGGAGCTCCACAGATCTGTGCTCAGGGCTGTGAGGTTCACATTGCAGGACTGCCAAGGAGCCACTGCCAGGGAACCACTGTTTTCTTTATAAGATCCTGCTGTATGCTCAGACTACATACCGTCTTATTAGTAGGTCACTTTGAATAAAGGTGTTTGCCAACTGAATACATGTAAATGACATTTTAATTAGCTTGAAAGTGCTCTTTACTGTTTCTGACAAAGATAGCAGATATGTAGTGCAGAATCAGATTATGCTCTGATTATATGAGCCAGTAGTTCAAGTACACTGTATGGCCAAAGGTTTGTGGACACCTGACTATCACACCCATATGTGATTGCTGAACATCCCATTCCAGGTTAAGGCCCTCCTTTGCTGTTATAATAAGCTCCACTCTTCAGGGAAGGCTTTCCAATAGATTTCAGAGCGTGGCCATGGGGATTTGTGCTCATTCAGCCACAAGAGCATTAGTGAGGCCAGGCAAGGAGGCATGGGTGCAGTCAGTGTTCCAGTTCATCCCAAAGGTGTTCTTCAACTCCAGCCTTGACACACCATGTCTTCATCTACGTCGCTTTGTGCACAGGGGCATTGTCATGCTGTAACAGGTTTGGGCTTCTTACTTCCAGTAAAGGGGAATTGTAAAGATACAGTATACAAAGACATTCAAGACAAATTGTGTGCTTCCAACTTTATGGCAAGAGTTTGGGGGAAGAACATATGGGTGTGACGGTCACGTGTCCACATACCTTTGGCCAAATAGTGTATATTGTACTCCTGTGTCGTCTTCTTGTTTGCAACTCCTGAAGTTGCAATTGCTCTCAGTCCATGAGATTCTTATGTTGTGACAGTGGAGCAGAGGTAAACTGAGCACAATGGGGCAATTCCATGACCATGTGGAGAGCACTGATGTGAAGGTGTATCTCGGCTGTTTGATGGGTTATGACTCCCTCACCCCTAGCTTTCCAAACAGTGGACATGAATGAGGTCTTTTAGTTCCATTTTACTCAACATTGTGTCTCCCAGGAGTCCTTGTAACCCAGTGCTTAACTTATTGTACATTATAAATAATGTCAACTGGAATCTAATGAAAATTTTTGTTAAAAAAAAAACCAAAATCGGCAAATACAGATCAAATAGTGAAACACTGGCAGTCAGTCTGCTTTCTATTAGCAACAAAAGGACACAGATGTACTCCAAAACGGACGATTATAAAGATAAAATATAAGATTTTGAATACCCTTCGTTGGCGCACGACATCATCGTTTTCACAAATTCTCATTTTTGTATGTTTACACGGAGACGATAACGGCATCATTTTCAAAAACTTGAACTTTGAAACCCATTTTGAAAAGTTTGCGTTTTCAGGCCCCAAAACACCGCTGTCATGTAAACGAACAGCCAAACCGCATAAAATAGTTTTGCATTTTTAGTTGAAAACATTGTCGTTTCGTGTAAACGGCCCCTAAATCAGGAGATGTGGAACATTATGGTAAAAACTAATCAAGACAGGCAGATAAAGAATCGGCCGAGTTTTTAAGTGTGCCGGTTATTTATAAGGAGTCATGTGTTTGCATACAGGAGAATGTTATTAATAATCAGAAGACACTGAACATGAATATGAGCTTGACTTATGATGAGGTCCTGGGCTGAGGATCATTGAAGTTGTAGACTACAACTTCATTAACTCTACTACCCCCCCCCCCCCCCCCCCCCCCCCCCAAAATCATACTGCTTTTATTGATCCCACACTTTTGATTTCAATATCAAGATCTCATGTAATGGTTCATTCCGAAACGCAACTCTCGTCCAAAACTCACTTTGTCATCAACTCCCATGATGATCAGTGCGCCAGTGTTGGGACTTTGAGCAAAGTCTTTAACCTTTAACTGCTTGTGTTGTGCCCTGGATAATAATACAGTATTTGCGAAACAGAAAAATGTAAGGAGACAATTTCTGAACACCCAATGCTTAATGTGTTGAACAGGAAAAGTATTTAAGCCATTACATATGGATCACGTTTAATAAACTATTCTGATTTTAACTCCAATAACTAAGTCATTTGAATTTTGTCTTGTATCTGAAAATATTCAATTACTGTATTGATGTGAACCAAATATAATGTATGTGTAGATACCCATCACTTTTAGATGAAGGACATTTTTTTCCTATATTTGTATGTTTATTCGTAATTGTTATTTATTTATCCATTCATTCATTTATTTAGATTATATATCAGAGCCCCTTTGTCTCCTTACCCATTCTCCATCAAAGATTGCTTTTTAGTTGGCTTAAAGCGTTCCTTACTTCTCAGTACTACAGTTAAGAGGCAAATGTTTACATTGTAAGGGTGGCTGGAGCAAGATCATGAACATTAAATGAGCAGTGTACAAAGTCAGTGTCGCATGTTAAGACCTGTTTGTTTAGGCAACTGAGACATGCATGGTAGGCTGATTGGCATATGCAAAGTGTCCGTAGTGTCTGAATGGACGTGTGTATGTGATTGTGCCCTGCGATGGATTGGCACCCTGTCCACGGTGTACCCTGCCTTGTGCCCCATGCTCCCTGGGATGGCGGTCCTGAAGGAGATGGATGGAAGGATTGAGGTATTTAAATGATATTCCTTGGGATGTTTGCTTGTATTTCCTCATTTGTTGCGTTTGATGCAATGTAAATGTAAAATGTTTGACATACAGTGAATGATTTTTATACTTTGAGATCTTTATACTGTTATTGTACACTTTCTTACAAATGTGTATTTGTTCAGACGTTTTTTCCATCTACAAAAGTATATTTGCATTGTAGCCAATGCAACTTAAGCAAGGGAGGCAGAATACAGTGTAAGGTCCCAACAGAGGCAGCCAGGATTTCAACTCAGTACCTGCCAGGCAATAGGATACAATCTTAACCATGGCCTAAAAGCCTGAGCCGGAGAACGCACATGCTAAGTGATCACTTCACCCTTTGAGCTAAAGTGTTTCTTTTAAGAAGAAGCTGAAGTGAGCTAATAAAGGATAACTTATTACACTTACATAATATGAAAGTGAGCTGAGAGAGCGAGAGAGAGGGAGAGAGCAGACTGAGATAGATCACAGATAATAGCTATCCAAAGGTCAGTTAGCAAGACGGAATACTTTACTGGATTGCTAAGGAACAGTGTGTGTGTCTGTAATAACACCGTTAATGATCAAGCAGCTCTCTGAGCTCATGTGGCACAGAACTTTATTTGCCTAGTTTGTTGCACAATATTAATATTGAATATTTTATTTACAAGTTTTTGGGAGAAGAACTTTAAAACAGAGAGCCACACGGACTACACTACCGGACTATAACTAAGTTATCTTCCATGTAACTCTCACATGAGAACCTTAACCTGTTCAGTTCTATTCTGTTTGCTATAAATTACGTAACTTATACTAGGTGTGTGTTTGTACAAAGTAGATATAGTGTGGTTGCCACTGAGATGTTCTCCACACTTGGGGATATTAATTAACTGCCAGATCCATAAAATATGATTTTTTATTGCTCTATCCTTCTGCATGGGAAGAATATAAGATATGAACTAGTGGGGAAAACCAATCTATATTTAAATATTTCTAAGGTTCATTCCTGACCAATTTGGACAACTTCAGCCTCAGATTCTTCTTCTTTACTGACAGGAGTAAAACCTGATATGGTCTTCTGCTGTTGTAGCCTATTTTCCCTCAAGGATTGTGTGTTCGAAGATGCATTTCTGCTCACCATAGTTGTAAAGAGTGGTTATTTGAGTTACCATGTCCTTTCTTTCAGCTCAAACCAGTCTGGCCATTCTCCTCTGACCTTTCTCATCAACAAGGCGTTTCTGCCCACAGACCTACCGCTCACTGGATGTTTTTTCTTTTATTGTTTTTCACACCATTCTGTGTAATCTCTAGAGAGTTGTGTGTAAAAATCCCAGGAGATCATCAGTTTCTGATTGACACCGACAACCATGCCATGGCTAAAGTGACTGAGATCACATTTTTTCTCCATTATGATGTTTGATTTGAACATTAACTGAAGCTCGTGACCTGTATTGGCATGATTTTATTGCATTGCACTGCTGCCCCATGATTGGTTGATTGGATGGTGGGCGCTCCAATGTAAACAATGTAAAATGAATGTTTTCTATGTTTATTTAACATTGTTGGAACGTGCACATTGCTGAGTGCTGTGTGATGTGCTGTTATTTGGAAAAGAATTCAATTTGGGGTGGTAAAATTAACTCTTCGCACCGGGCCACATCGCATTTTCCTACAACAGCACTCCCTGTTGTGGTGTATTCCATATTATAACACAAAGCAACACTATTCTAATTTTTTTTATACAGCATTATTGTTATACACAGTTGGATCACATGACCGTGTGTAAGAGTGAATTCTTCCTACGTGGTCTTTCTTAGTGAATAAATGGACCAAAGTTTCCTCCCTATACAGATAATATTTCCTGAGTGTAACACAGCACCTGAATTAGAGCATTCAGAAGAGTTAGGGCCAGAAGAGGGGTGGAAAGGAAGGGTCTGAAAAGAACAGAATGGCCCGTAATCAAGACAGAACATTTCGAACGGCATTGCCGTTTCGCAATAACAGCCACATTAAAGTTTCTTCTAACAGGTAGATTGCAGTTCTTTTGAAATATTTGAAGAGCTTTGCTCATAGTCCATAAAGTAAATACCACAAATGTCATGTGATGTGTAATCAGCAAAAACCTAAGCTCTTCTGTTAATGTTTATTTGATGAGTCAGAGAGGAGTTTCCTTATACAATAAACACCTGAACAATGTGAGAACGCGTGATTGGCCAAGACTAGTGAAGAAGCTGTTCTAAATTATAGTATCATCTGCAATAACTGTATTTAAGCTCCTTCCAAGTTGAACCATTTATCAGTCTTACCAGAAGATATCTGTTCTAATGCTATTTAACTATGACAATTAGTGTGCCTTTTATTTTAGGTTATTTTTATGTAAAATTCCCACAAAAACCACTTTACATAAGGGTAGCATTAACAAAGCTTCATAATACCCATAAGGCCTACTGACAAAAATCTACAGAAACACCTAAAAGAGCATATTCCTATAAGCATTATGTCACAATAGGTACAGCGGATACGGATGCCAATGCAGAGAGAGAGAGAAAGTTTATTAAAGAAACACAGGTAAACATGTCCAAATCGGTAGGCAAGGCCCTAAATTAAAAACAGGCGAGTTCATGCAACGTGCAAACCATACAGCCAGAACACAAAAACCAGGGAGAGAGCAATGATCAAAACCACAATAGCGATAAATAATAAACCAGCTACAAACACAAGCATTGCTTCGCTGTGAGAATGTGTATCAGAGGTACTTATATACTCTGAGCTGTGATTGATCTCGGGTGCGGGTGATTAGTAATTAGACGAATGTGAACGTGACAGAGTCCGTTGTTGGGAAGTGTAGTCCATGCCGGCCATATTTGTAGACCACTGTGTGTTCTAGGAAATGGAGTTCTCTGTGGCAGTAGGAGTTTGCCTGACATGTCGGCTGTCATCAAGTCCATTTTTTGTGAAGTTGGCATAACACCCGAGTCAAGACGCAGATTTTTGTTTACAGAAAGTGGTTTTGACATCTTCCAGGTTGATTTATTTTAGAAAACCATGATTTTGTAGCTCAGCGTACTCCTCGTTTTCTTAGGAGGATGATGCGGTGCTGTATGACATGTCAAAGAATGGAGAAAAATGATATAACTCTGTTGTCACTGTAACAACATACATATTTATACAAACTATAAATAGTCAAATTAAACCTCTAAGAAAAAAAATAGAACTGTGTAAGTGGTCATAAAGCATTATGTTAGTGTTGGAGAAACAGAGAATCTTTATACTAGCCCAGTTTGGTGTAAAAACCATGAGCTGGACAACCCTGTAATTAACTGTCCTGTTCACTACTCCTCCTCCTCCACTGAAAATGTTCATGGAGCAAGCATGAGGCAACAAGACTCCTGCCCCAGTGGGCCTGTATTATGGCCTGTTGCAGATCCTGTTTTTGACTGCTAGGTGGAATAATAGCACTGTGGAGTTAAATGAAGTGCTGAGCACGCTGCCCCATGATTGCATCTAGAAAAGTGAGCAAATCAAGGTAACATCAGGTTATATCTGTAAAATAGTAACACTGATTTCAAAATGTTCACTCAGATTAATATAGGTCATTCATATTTCAGTGGATTTTAAGATGTATGGAGTTTTAAAAAAATACAAAATTCAACATTTGTTGAATGGTTCACATAAATAGTGTGGCTTTGACTTCCCCATGTATGAGCCACCATACATGAGTCATACATTTGTTTTAATGAAAGGATCGTATAGAAAGAAAGCAAACCCCAGCTGGTAGATCTCCTCATGGAAAGCTCAGCAGCACACTTCCTTATCTTTGGGGAGCCTCCAACTACACAGTACAAGGCATTTGCATAGCCATTAATGAACTAAATATAGAGAAGCCGACGGGCAGAAGTTGAAAACATGCAAACGTGCAACGGGAAAAGAGCGAAAGACCTGCTAGTTCAAACAATCAGCCCTTTATTTATGATTCAGTGAATAGAGTATGCCTTAGTAAACAGGGAAAGATCTTGCCTTCATTAGGAGACTTAATGCCACAATATAGATTAGATATGAAAACAAATGTATCATGTGAAGAAGAGGATCCAGGAGGTTTTGGCAGCAAGATAGATGATTGAATATTAATTATCAGTCCAGTGGCTTCATACTCAGTAGTCTACCTCTGTTCAGAGTCAGTACGCTACCAGAATGCTGAAAAGTCGCCTCTCATTGGCAGAGCTGTGCAGAAATGTACCCCCCTTTGGAGTTTAATTTTTAAGCATTGCTCTTTTGATTGACCTGGTTCGGTGAATAGGGAGGATTGTAACCCCTTGCTGCATTCTCTTCAGTCGTGTTTATCAGAGATTGCTTTAACCCGAGTAGAATAGTAACTAATTACTTAGAAACTGTCACGCTACATACGACTTGTGCCGAGTCAGGCTCATTAAAATGCAGCAGGGTGACTGGGTTTAAATGAAGTGGGGGAGAGAACATGCAAGAAGACAGATTGCAAAATTATTGCATTAATGATATTCTTTAAAAATATATATATATATATTCAGGATTCATGACTTTGTGCAGGAGTTAAGGTCTGGAACTTAAGGTACATTCAGTTTCATTTAAAAAAAGAAAAAGCGAGAGTTTGTTATAATTAAAGCGAGCGCTTGTTGTGAACAAAGTTAGAGTTTGTAGTTTGTTTTTCTACAGTTGAAGGCGCAAAAAAGGAAACGTAATAATTGTAATTGTGACAGTGTTTTATTTTTCCGTTGCTGCACCTAAGGAGTGCAAGCACTCACTCTGATTTTGATCTCACCCCCACTGCTGTTTCCACTAACAGATTCACATGCACCTTTTGTCCCGCCTCTCTTTCGTTTGCAGATGTCAGTGATGTAATGGCAACGGATGGTGGCTGTTAGTGTATGTGTGGGCACAGCCTTCGTCCCAGAGAGACGGAAGCAAACAAGGGACAAAAAGGAAACCACAGAATAGAGTGAAAGTAGGGATCACTGAGACTTCACGTCACCCTGCTGGTAAGTTTACTTTATACGAATAAGCGATATGTACAGCCGCGTATAAATACATATGATACTTATTATAAGATTTCTGAGGAGGAAAGTGGGATCAATATACAATCTTCCTTTCAGCTGTGCGTTATTCAGTCAGCTGTGTCTCATCTTGCCATTTGACTTTGTTTTGCCATTCACAAGCTGAATGCTATTGCGATACAAAGAAAGAACGTATAGTGCAGAACACAAGAACTCGTTTTTGAACACAATAACCCAAAGGGACCTGTTACAGGCAGGATAGCGAACCTTGTTTCCGAGACCTGATACAGCGGAGTTCATTGCTTCGTTCAATAGAGTGCACAAATAGGGAAAGAAAAATACATGCACAATAAGTGGCTGTTTGACAACCTCCCGTTTGGGATAATGTTTCCTGATAAAAAGCCATTTGTTGCTCTTTCATATCGTCCCAATAAAAAGGTCACAAAGGTAGACATTCTGTGTTAATAGCTTTAACCTTTTCTAAATGTAATTCCATTTTCCATGCTATGTATATCTGTGACTAATGCGTAAGTGAGTATAGGCAAAGTCTGTGTTTCCCTGATTGTAATTCTGAGCACGAGATTTAATATAATACCATGCCATCCATGCGGTGTAGATTGCTAGGCAACTAGTGTCTCAGCCCAGGCCAAAGTCAACTCCACACCTGCATCAGGTGGTTCTGTCTCAGTTAAACAACCTTTCATCCCAGTAACCTAATTGTGTTCTTGAAAGCTTCTGATCTGTCATACAAATTGAAAAGAAAAACACAAGCACTCTCTACTGTTTTTATATTTTATAACCATGTAATGTATTTCTAAACAATGTGTACAGTGCCCTGCGTAAGTATTCACCCATTGAACCTTTCCACATTTTGTAGTGTTATAACCTGGAACTGAACAGAGCTTGGGATTATATGTCATGAATCTATACAGATTCAATATACTTTGCAAAATTCTTTACAAGTTAAAAAGGTACAATTTGGGTATTGCTGCCTAAGCAGTTGCCATCAGAAGTCACATGCTTTATTGAATGGAGTTCGCCTGTGTGCAATTAAAGTTTAACGTGATCTCAATATAAATACACCTGTTTCTGGAAGTCCTCAGAGTTTGATAGAGAAGGTACGGGAAAGAATTTGAAGACCAGAGAGCTAACAAATCTAGGACAAAGTTCTGGAAAAATGGTGACTTGGCCTCCAAATTCCCCAGATCTCAGTCCGATTGAACATCTGTGAAATCTGGTGGACAAACAAGTCTGATCCATGGAGGCCCCACCTCAAAACTTACAGGACTTAAAGGATCTGCTGCTAATGTCTTGGTGCCAGATACCACAGCACACCTTCAGAGGTCTTGTGGAGTCAATACCTCAGTGGCTCAGAGTTGTCTTGGTGGCACAAGAGGGACCTACACAATAATAGGCAGGGGGTTTTAATGTTATGGCTGATCAGTGTATGGCACTGAAACACTAAGTTGCAGGGAAAACAAAGTACATACATGTATGAGGTCATTGACCAAGGTTGTTTATTAAACTAATGAAACTTTAATTTCACTTAAAGTTCTGTTTTCTCAAGATAGTGCATATTGAAAATCTTTCAGGTAAAATTTTATCAGTGTTGCCTGACTATTCTACATGCTAAGACTACATCAGAGTCATTCAACGCATGTAGTTTGATGCTCATAATGATGAACCTTGAACCCAGGGTGGTGCAGGGTGCTGTAGATGAATGTGATATCTTGTGTAGGTCATGCCACAATTGCAAAAGCAAGGCACCACTGAAACATTCATATAAATTTAGCATATAATATCTTATGTTTTATAATATAGGTTAGAAGATACAGTGATGGATTCCACCCCAGGAGAAGTGAGTGGAAACACTGAGGATGTCGCAGGTTAGAGAGTTCTTTCTTTCTTTCTTTCTTTTTTTCAACTGTACTGGTATATAAATATTGTGAGAAATTACAATTTACACAATTTTTATTAACATATTTAAAAACAAACATTGTGTCACATTATATCAGTTTCCTATCCCAAAACGAATGGATTCATTTATGAAATTGAGACATTAGGGAATTTGTCAACATGAGTTCATGGAACCCCATTAACTTAAATATTATCACTTAAAAATAGTTTCTATTATCTATGCTTATCAGGGAGGAAGAAGTCAAGATTCAAGTTCCTCAAAGTCCGTCTTTTTGGGCGTCTGAAGAAAAAGGAGTCTGGAGGACGGATGAAGCAGAGCCAGTCTGCTGGTGATGTTACTGCACAGGAGGAAGGGAGAGGCGAGGATGACTCAGAGGATGACTGTCAGTGAGTAAAAGATTTACCATTCAATCAAATACCAGTCCAGCTGGTGTAAGCTTGCTTTGAAAATGTGCTCCAGTATCAGGCTTTGTGTTTATTTTTTGAACGATGGTTCTTATTTGAAAGCACGTGCTGCTGTACTCTAACTGAGGTCAAGTCTTTCTGGTGTCTGTTTAATCTGATGTTGCAGCTATCCAGAGGCGACATTAAGCTCCAGGGCATTGTCTCATGACAGCATCTTCCTGGCTGATCAGATCCAGTCCTCACAGCCAGCGCGGGTTCTCTCGCAGGAGAATGTTCACAGCAATATTAAAGCTCTGCAGGTCAGCTAATAGTCCATCATAGCAAGACGTTATAGTATCTTCTTATCTTTAATGTTAGTATTAGGCCTTATTACTAATGAACAGACATTTTTTCAATTACAGAAACATCAACATTTGGGTCTGTTCGCTAGAGAAAAATTACAAAGCAGGTTTCTAGAGTGGATGTTTAATTTAAAAGCAGTATCTGAAGGATAGCAGTTGTTTGTAACTCTGAACAGTTGAAGCTACAGCAACAGAACATGCGACTGGCTCCTCCATTGTTGATTCCTGGAAAGCGAATGGAAGACTCTGGAACAACTTCCGAGGATGATGGCTTACCTTGTAGTCCACCTGAAATGTCCTTCCAAGAGGTAGCCATGCGAAGAGGAGCCTCTAAGGTAAATGAAATGGCACAAATTGATAAGAAGTAAATATGAAGTTTGGTCGCATTCCTTCATTGTGAGTAAAACCATTGGGTTTTTTTTTTGTCCATCACAGTATCCTCAGGCTAAAAACCACAGCTGGTTAAGTTTAGCAGGAACAGGCAGTGAAGAGGAAGAGCAGGTAATGACAACATAATACTAAAATACTACATGTATAGAAGAGTACTCTGTTTTTAGCACTGGTGAAGTTGGGAGTGTTTCATTGTCGCTGTGTAGACATCCTTCATTAATACATTTCTCTTGCACCTCAGGGTGGTTTATCACAACCCTCATCAAGACCACTTTCTCCAGTCCCTCAACTGTCGCCAGCAGAATCACCCTCTGTTGGTGTGGATTTCACAAGCCCCGCCCAGTATGTTCCCACGTTAGACAATTCAGCCGCTCGTCATCGCATGTATGTCAAGCCCAGGAATCAACGAGCTAGCACCAAAGGGAAAAAACCACCTGTAAGGATAATCGTATGCAATACTAATCTAAGAACAGCTCTGAAGACACAAGTTTTTCACAAATCAGTCACCTTTGCATATTCTTTTGCTTTAGTTGCCTGTCTGTTGTTCATTTCTTCATCTTAACTTCTTTCCCAGTTTCTGTACCGTCCTCGGTCCAGCAGTACAAACAGCCTGGATCAGACGCTTTCAGAGAACAAAGAGACACAGCAAAGTGTCACACCTGCGCAGATCATGCACCAGTACTCCTACGCCTCTGAAGATTCAACCCAAGCTGAGGAACCTGTATCACTTCCCTCCAGTCCACACTTACAGAAAGAACCAGAGAAACTGACATCATTGGATGGCCGCCCATGGAGTCCATTAAACAGCAATAACGAAACTACAGAGCCGTTCCAACATGAGGACAGAACCAACACCACGTCATTTGTGTCCTCTGATGACCCGCTTGCCTCAAACGGCACCAGAGAACCTCTGGCAAAAGAACTTTCAAATGATAACCAGTACACAAATAAGATTAATGATAATGAAGTGCATCAGGTCAGTACTTCTTTAATACCACTGTCCATTTGTCCAGAGGATATAGCAGGTTATTATAAAATAAAAGAAGGAACTGATGATAGCTTGGCTGCAAGTAGCACAGATCAAATGGAGTCATTGGAAACAACTACAGATGTGAATGTTTCTAAACCACCAGAAAGCATAACTAGACCCCATCCTGTTCCTGTACCACGCAACAAAAAGCCAACCTTATCAAACTTAAATAACAGCCCTCTGGATAAAGTATCAAGTGGGAAACCTCATGAGGTTGAAAAGGAGATTGCATCATCTTCAGGCCTGGCTGAATCACCAAGAGAATTCGATAAACCACTAAGACCGTCCTCGTTTCGTTTTAACATCGCGTCTGCAAAATATCGCTCCAAGACAAGTGACGAGACGGTGGCTAAGCAGGATGAAGAAAACTCTGGTAACACACAGAAGAGCCAAGCCTACAACCAAAACCTGGCAGTACAAATGGAAAAAGTGGAAAACACAAAATCCACTGAGGTTTGCAGAAATACTCCCTCAACTCCAGATAAAAGAAGTAGTTTGTGGAGGGAAGTAATAGGCCAAAATATCTCCAAGACAGGAGCTGGTGACAATCCTGAAAAGTCTGAGGGATGCTCACAGAACACAGAAATTGTACAAAGCGACAAAGCTGAGGAATCCGAGGACAGAAGAGGTCTTTTTGGGGTTAAGCTGCGAAGCACATCTCTGTCTCTAAAGTATCGCTCTGAGCTACCCAAATTAGAGGCCGAAATGAAGCGACATAGTCTGGAAGGCCATCGTGTTCAAGCAGTAAAGGAACCAGTTTCCAGTGACGTGGAAGCAGTCGGTAGTGACAGAAAAGCAAATGTTCTGACAAATCCTGCACCACAGAGCTTGGATTCACAACGAGATCCAACTTTAGACAAAGGTACATTCTGGCATTACTTCTGAGAGTAACTCACACTGTGTAAAAATTCAGACTAAGTTGTGAAAATGGCCTTCATTCATAAAGTCGGGTAGAAATGACCTGATCCACATTCACATTTACAGCTCATCCTACATGTTGACGGTAAACCAGATTACCTATAATTTAGTCCAATGTAACGCATGTGCAGTTATGATTAACACTATTTGCTTCTTTTTGTCCCTTTTTTTTTGTTATTGCTTATACTACTCTACTTACTGTACTTGCTGTAACAACTGATGAAATTGATAATGATCTGGTTTATTTCAAGTATTTTTCAGGTTGTTAAAGATTATTATTAAGTTATTACACACAAATTTACATGCGCTCCAACCAGAAATGTACATGATTGTACAGGTGTACCAAAGATGAAATTAGTAAATAAGGAAACTGATGGTAGAATTTATTTATATTGTTTTATGATTAATTTCGATTTGAATAATAAGCATCAGTGTGCAATTATTGTGCACTCATTTGTGACAATCGAGGATTTGTTTAATTTGCCGTCATTATTTTGTGGAAAATGAATGACTTGATCATTTTTTTGCTTATTAGGCAGTGAAACAGACAGCAGACCTGAACCAACATGGAGGAGTCTCACCCAAGAAAAGACTAGAGTCCACCAGTCCTTCTCCACTAAAACATCTCCTCAGCTAGCTCCACCACCAAATTCAACATCTTTATCTACACCTCAATCCTGCTCCACTCAAGCAATTTCAAAACCATCCCTGCAGCCTAAACCACTCTTACCACCCACCAGCAAACCCCAAGCAGTCAACCAATCATCACAGCAAATTCCACCTAAAATGGCTCCTAGGGCAATGGAAAGATGGGCCATGTCCAGTCAGAGAGAAGAACAGAGTTCTGTGAGCCAGTCAACACACAGAGATGAATTATTGGATTTTAAGGTGAGATAGAAAAGCACTTACACGAAAGATAACATGTTGTGAATGCATTTATTATGGTGTATATAAATGTATTGTAATAAATATTCATGCAGTAAGTAAATGGTCTGCACTTACATACAGCTTTTTTTTTTAACCTTAGCGGTTCTACAAAGCGCTTTACACTGTTTCTCATTCACACACACACTCACACACCAGTGGTAGCAGAGCTGCCATGCAAGGTGCTAGGTTGCCATCGGGAGCAACATGGGGTTCAATGTCTTGCCCAAGGACACTTCGGCATGTGGAGTCAATTAGCGGACAACCCACTCTACCACCTGAGCCACAGCTGCCTGATAGTACCCATAGTCTTATGCATAACAGACTAAAAGGCAGGAGCTTAAAACTTATGAGATTATCAAAATTGTACTCCGATTACAATGTTTAGTGCACTGTAAGCAATTCTCTGTCTTCTATATTATATTAACAATTTCATTTCCGTTCCAATTTTCCACACTTATGGACAATCAGGTTAAGGAGTATAAGGAGTTTTTAAGAAGTATAAAGGGAACATAAAAAGTTAATCTGAATTTCTCCAATTCACTTGAAACCATTACCGCATATCATCGTTCTGCTTTCTAGAAGTATTTGTCATTCTTTCTGTCTATCGCTAAACTATATTTATAATCTTTCCAAATAATATTTAAAAAATGGATTTTTCTGCCAGACACCACTGAATGCTTTAGCGTTTGCAAAGCTATTTTTTTTTTTAATGAACTTTATTTGGTTTTTACATATATGTATATTTTTTATGTTGCTTATTATGTGAGCATCTGAGGAAGTGCCCTTTGTTGCTTCATATCCTATCTTTACCTTTCCATTTCTTCTGTAGCTCCCCTTACCTGTGGTGTCCCTCAAGGCTCCATTCTTGCTCCCACCCTTTTCTCCCTTTATATGCTCCCACCAGGGTCAATTTTAAGGAAGCATTGAGTGGCTTTCCATTTTTATGCGGATGACACCCAAATTTATCTGCCAATGAAACAACATGACAAGAAAGGCCTAGAAACCCTGCTTGCATGTCTGGCTGAGATTAGATCTAGGATGTCTTCGAATTTCTTACATTTGAACAAGAGCAAGACAGAAGTTACTGTGTTTGGGCCCACTGCGGTTAAAGGAAATACAAACCTTAATCTTGTCAACCTTACATCTTCCATTAAACCGGCTGACAAAAATTAGGTTTTTGATTCTTCCCTCAAGTTTGACCAACATATTATTTCAGTAGTTAAGTCAAGTCTTTTTTTCATCTGAAACTTCTGGCCAAAGTTAAGTACTTCTTTTCTTTTAGAGACCTTGAGAGAGTTATCCATGTTTTCATTTTGTCTCACTTGGATTACTGTAATTCTCTATATATACCGGAATATCCCAGACTTCTATCTCACGGCTTCAAATGGTCCAAAACGGTGCTGCTAGATTTTAAACTGGGGTGCGTAAACGTGGTCATATCACTGCGATTTTACATTCTTTAAATTGATTGCCAGTGTGTTATAGAATTGATTTTAAGGTATCATTGTTTGTATTTAAGTAATTAAATGGCCTGGCGCCTCCCTATCTGTCGGATCTGTTAAGCTTAAATAAGCCTATCAGATGTCTACGATCTGCTGATCGGAACACCCTGTCCTTTCCCAGATCAAGATTAAAGCTGAGAGGTGACCGCACACTTGCAATTGCTGGTCCTACGTTATGTAACAGCCTACCTCTGTCTGTCAGAGCTGCCTGTCAGATTTGGTGCAAATAATAACCAATTTTTAGCTTACATTTAATTTTTCCTCTTTTATATTGCAGGGACAATCAAAACTTGGAGCCAAAAGTAACAACCAAACAGAGCCTGATCAGCAGCCTCCATCAGACAGCGCACAGCCGACTTGGATGGAACTTGCCAAGAGAAAGTCTCTTGCCTGGAGCGACAAGACCTTAAATTCTATAAATTTTTAATTATGTAAATACTTTCAGAATGCACATGGACAATTGACAAAATACATATTTTTTTTGGAAAACACAGACTGGTTAAATATGCTAGATATGCAAAATTACCAAGCCTTGTCAAATAGTGAAATCTAAAATACTTAAAATATACTGAAAACAGAATTGTTTTTCCAATACACAGTTTAATAGACTGGAACATTGATAAAATTGATTTACACTGTAATGGAAAATCTTAAATTCACATATTAACATTACTATTATATTATGTTGTTTTATTTGTATGTTATCCCAAATTCATTCCTTTGCAGTATCAAATAAACCCATCAATTTAACTGGTTTAGATAATCAAAAAATGAAGAGGCAAAGCATCAGTATTTAAAAAATATTCTTGTTTGATGATGAGCAAAAACATAGCACATTATCATCCTCTCTTATTGTATTGTTTTATTACAATTTTCTCTTAATTGGAAAATGTGCATATCTAAATGACCCGCATTTCCTGGTGTGTCACCTTCCACAATTATCATAAATGTTTCATGTAAATTAGTTCATTAACACACAGACTTGGTGTGTCCTATTCAGTGTTGAGCGACTGACAGTGACAACAAAAGGGAATTTTCATTATCTAAGATTGAGGCACGAAAAAGATGATGTTTGGTGGCCCTAGTAGTGACAGAAATTCACTTAGCTGCAACATGTACAGTAGCAGTGGCAGCTAATTTTGTTGCAGTGCTGGTGCCAAAGTGAAAAAACAACAAGGCAACTTTGCATAAGTGTAACAGAGCTTCAGTACATGCAAATAGGCCTATTTCTGAGTTGACCTATATCCAAGTCATGTTTACAATTTCCATGATATTGAAGCTTACGATCTATATTTTAGTACGAGCCTCCCATGTTCCTGATTGGGGTTTCTGAAATTATTTTTGATAATGGAGTTATTAGAGTTGTTTAGTACGTATTCTGGTTAACACGAGAGTAAAAGCATGTGAGATCAACTATTACCTTTTCCTTATATGCAAAATGTTTAGTCTGAAAAAACTGCTACAGTTGTACATCACCACAGAGGTGAATTTAATTGTGAATGCAGGAGATTTATCAGTAACTCAGTAATGCTTATGCTTATGCACCAAACAAGTAGGTTTTATTAAACAAGCATATACATATATATGAGTGTCCAATCTTTTGAGTGTCTGTCTATATTCTTATTGTTTGAAAAGCAGCACACGAGCAAGTTTTATTTTCATTATTGATTTGTGGAAAATGTGTCATACTGAAAAGCAAAATCATTTTACCACGTTTGTGAGGGTTTTTTTTTTGGTTTTTTTTTTTTTTTTTAGAAATAACAACATCCTGGAGAAACATTTCCTAATGGATGATACAGAAGTCTTTGGTTCTCTGGATGAAGCTGCAAACTATATGATGAATCAGAACAAAGGCACCTGAAATAATGCTAACTTAAATATTTCCCATTAATACAAATTATTGGCATTCATAAGATTAAAACTGTATTAAACTGTATGTATAGAAATATGAACAGGAAGATGTCAATCCTGCAACATAAAGAGGTCCCAGGTTTGTTCCTGAGCTGGGGTTCCTGTCTGTGTGGAGGTTCACGTGTTTTCCTCATGTTCACATGGGTATTCCCCGGGTTCATGGGTTTCCTCCCACCTTCCAAAAACATGCCTGGCGATAGTAGACTGGTGATACTAAATTGATATACATTGATTAAACATAACAATAAAACCACAGAGTTAAACTGAATAACATAATCTCGTCACAGTACCACCTGTCAAGGGGTGGGATATATTAAGTAGCAAGTGAACAGTCAGTTTTCAAAGTTGATGTGCTGGAAGCAGGACAAATGGGCAAGCGTAAGGATCTGAGCTACTTTGACAAGGGTCAAATGATGATGGCTGTACGACAGAGCATCTGACACTGTCAGAGCATCTCCAGAACAGCAGGTCTTGTGGGGTGTTTCCAGTATGCAGTGGTTAGCATCTACCACAAGTGGTCCAAGAAAGGACAACCGGTGAACTGGCAACAGGGTCATGGGCTCCCCGTCTTGTCCCATTCCACAAAAGCAGAAAAAGTTCATGCTGGCTATGATTGAAAGGTGATGGAACACATGGTGCATTGCAGTTTGCTTCTTATGGGGCTACGTAGTCACAGAACAGTCAGAGTGCCCATGCTGACCCCTGTTCGCTTTATATATGATGAAAACAACACTGTAAAATTGAACGGGATTGAAAAGTGAAGCTAAAATTTCTCTGCCGCCCTCTAGTGGCTGTCTAGGTAAGGTTGAATCCGGAATCTATCCCAGGAACGCTAGGCACAAAGCGGCACATACACACGCAGTCACACCTAAGGTAATATAGAGATGCCATTCCCCGTATTAGGATGTTTATAGGCTTTCTGCTATTGATTGGAAGAACTGGAGCTCAAATCCCAGCATCTCCAAGTCGCCACTGTTGGGCCCTTAAGCAAGGCCCTTTATTCCTAAACTGCTCAGTTGTATCAAGTGTCAAGCAAATTATTTAAATATACACTATACGGCCAAAAGCATTTGGTCACCTAACCATCACACCCATATGTGGCTCTTTCCCAAACGGTTGGCACGCAATTGTCTAGAAAGTCTTTCTTTGCTGTAGCATTACAATTCTGCAGCCCAAACCTGCTTCAGCATCACAATGCCCCTGTCCACAAAGTAAAGTAAATTAACACATGGGTTGCTAAATTTGGAGTTACATGCACAAAATCCTGACCTCAACCTCAATGAAAACCTTTGGGATGAACTGGAATGCTGACTGCAGCCCAGGCCTCCTCACCCGATGAGTACCTGACATAGTTTTATACTATATTACTGTAAATATGTTGTTTACTGTAAATCTGTAAACCCAGGTTACCACTAAATTTCTGTAAACCTTGCTGAAAAACAGCAGCAGAAACCCTCATAGAATTTGTAATGGTTGTAGTGGTTATAATGGGAATTTTATTGGTCTTAATGGAAACTGCAATGATCAAACTAGTATTTTGATGCCTTCTATTGGTGTCATGTTATGTCTAGTTATGTTTAGTGGATACCATTAAGGATCAATAATGGTAATGGTAATGGTTTTAACGGTTAGCTGATGGTTTGTAATGATATTTGTAGTGGAAACCATTAGGATTTCTGTGATGGTTTCTATTGTTTTTTTGTTTTTTTTTTACAGCAGGGAAATCTACAAAAAAAATATATATTTTCAAAAAGCACACATGAGTGTGAATGTCAGTTATTCACAAACTTTAGCCCATATAGTATTTATGTAAAAATGAAACTAGATTAGTCTGAGCACAGGATCAAACCAGGGACCCTTAAGCAGTGAGGTGAAATATCCCCCTTCACTGCACCACTGTGCTGTCCTAAACAACTAAATAAACAAAGAAATAAACAAATTAGACTAGTTACTTTTTCCTGGTAAGATTCTCTGTGGGGTTTTCACAAAATCAATCACTTCCTCCTCCTTTGTAACTGGAGCTGGTCATTTTGACTCATGACACTCCCAGGGTTCTGCTTTTGTTTCTTTGTTTGTTCTTTTTCCCCTTGATTACCACAAACTCGGGTCTAGTAGATTGAATAGAATAAAGAAGTAGTTAAAGCATCTGTCAGTTTGGCTTCAAATCTTGCAGAACTACTGCAACTAACTGAAACTGAAAGAGAAGAAAAACTAAACCTCTTTTTTTGATTATTCATACTGCTCACTCCTGCTCAGTTCTACTTCGTTGTAGAATTACTACCATTACTAACATTACGTTATTTTACTTTCTTTTGCACTCCATGTGAAAATGGCTTGTGTCATGATTCTACTCGTAATTCTGATCTTTTCTGTATCAGCTTTCATATGCATGGGTAAGAGGATTTAACTTTATTTTTTTCTAAATTAGTCTGTAATACTATTATGATTATTGTGATTGTTATGTGATGATGAAGATGATGATTAAAAGTAGGCTAGTAGTGGAAGAAAATGTAGTAATAGTAGTAGTAGTAGTAGTAGTGAAGTAGAAGAAGTAATAGAAATAGTAGTAGTAGTAGTAGTAGTAATAGTTGTTGTAGAACTACCAGTAGTAGTAGTAGATGTAGATGTTGTTGCTGTAGAGACAGTATTAGTAGTATTAGTAGTATTAGTAGTAGTGAAGAAACAGAAGTAATATTAATAGTAGTATTAGTAGTAGTAGTAGTGAAGTAGCAGAAGTAATATTAATAGTAGTATTAATAGTAGTAGTAGTAGTAGTGAAGTAACAGAAGTAATATTAATAGTAGTATTAGTAGTAGTAGTAGTAGTAGTAGTAGTAGTAAAGTAGCAGAAGTAATAGAAGTAGTAGTAGTAGTAGTAGTGAAGTAGCAGAAGTAATATTAATAGTAGTATTAGTAGTAGTAGTAGTGAAGTAGCAGAAGTAATAGAAATAGTAGTAGTAGTAGTAGTAGTAATAGAAGTAAACATAGTAATAGTAGTTGTTGTAAAACTAGCAGCAGTAGTAGTAGTACTGAATTAGCAGAAGCAATTGTAGTAATAGTAGAAGAAGCATTTGTAATATTAGTAGTAGTAGTAGTAGTGAAGTAGCAGAAGTAGTAATAGTTGTTGTTGAACTAGTAATAGTAGAAGTAGTAGTAGTAATATTATTATTAGTAGAAATAGCAGTAGTTGTAGAACTAGCAGTTGTAGAACTAGTTGTAGAAGTAGGAGTAGTAGTAATAGAAGTAGTCATAGTAGAACTAGTAGTAGTAGAAGTGGAAATGGTTATATGATAATAGGATCATACTTTCTGGTCCAAACTGGTCTAATTATTAGCATCAAATCAGTTAAAATTAAACCTTCCAGAAAGGGATGAGGCACCACTGCAATGGAGCCCTTAAAGCAGGGGCACCAATCTTATCCTTAAAGGGCCAGTGTGGGTGCAGGTTTTCATTCCAACCAAGCAGAAGCCACACCTGAGTCTACTGAAAGCCAAGATCAACTGATTAAGCAGGTGGGATCAGGTGTGGCTCCTGCTTGGTTGAAATGAAAACCTGCACCCACACCGGCCCTTTAAGGATAAGATTGGACACCCCTGCCTAAAAGGGAGCCAATGCAAGATCCTAAATTGAAATTGTTGTCTCTGAAACATGCCTTTTTTGTCAGCAATCACTTCAGCAAAAAGAGTGGAAGGATTGCCTGCTCTGGTGATAAGATTGTGTGCATTAGTGGCTTTGACTATGCAGTGAACTTGTAGTTGAACCCTGGATTTGTGTCCAAGGTCATATAACCTAAATCAAGCCTGCAGAGCATTATTTGATGCGTTTGGTTCATGCCCTGTGGTACTGTTTAGACCAGGTGGCTGCCATCAAAACTTCAGACCATTCATCTGTTCATCTGTCATGGAGAAAAGATATGAGGGTCTGCCTTATCTTGTAGAGGCTGTCCCACTGGGTGGTGAATGTCATCACTATGGCCAATAGGCACCACTCTACAAGCAGCATCTCCTCCTCATGGGCATTATTTAGAGACGTATTTCTCCAGGAAGTTGTGTCCTTGGTGGCACATTGCACTTTGTCAGGATCTAGAATAACATTCCTCCTCCCAGTAGTTTGAATGTGGCAGTCATTTCCAAATCTTTCCAGATAGGTGTGTTGCTTCTTTAGGACATTGTAGCATATGATATCCAAGTAATTCTCACCACATTTGGCAGATAGGAAGGGTAAAAAGGCCTCCTTGTCATTTGAAGCCAACATTGATCCATAGTGTTTATTAGGGCTACTCCAAGAATTCTCATCAAGTCCATAGCAGGGGTCAAAACACAGGCAGGCAAAAAAAAAAAAAAAAAACCAAGGACGATCCATTATGAAAAAAAAAACAAAACAAGAAAACACAGGACGGCACAAGACTAGAATCACAACAAGAAGTACATATGAATGTAAACAAAAGGTCACATGGAGGGTCAAGCACCACGTGCTGCAAGACGGAAATTCCTGACAATGCAAATGTAGACACGAAGGCAGCTATTTGATTTTCACTACAATTATCCAGGGTTCAGGCTATATTGCTACTTCTGTGGGAAACACTGGACATAATTGTAATAGATAGAGGGACCCCAGTAGAGAATCTCATTTAGGGCCCCCTATGTTCAAAAACTTTATAGCACTTTCTGATACAATTGTGCACAATATAAAGATACTCATGCATTATTAACAGATCTGTGGATACAGTCATCCAATATGCAGTCTTTTAAAAAATATACAGATTACATGGATATACAGTATATAATAACAACTTCTGTTCTTCTGTCATTTATATACAGTATAACAACAACAACAACAACAATAGTACTACTAAAGAAGAATAAGACTAGTAATACTAATAAGAGGAATCAGCATTAATGCATTTATTTAACTTCTTTCACAGAGTGCCAGGAGAATGTAACCACTGTTGAAGGTCATGCTACGTTACTCTTCTGTATATTAGACCCAGACAATGAAAACTCAACATTAACATGGACTAAAGATAACCACACTTTAGAACCAAGCCCACGTATTAAAATGAAGGGCCAAGAATTGTGGCTTTTAAACACTACATCATCCGACGCTGGCCTTTATGCATGCCAAAGGTAAGGGAAATCATAAACTCAAACCCATTTCACTGTAGCTTTCCTCAGTGTGGCACTTAAATAAAAACACTATCTCTTAATTTAACGCAATACATTACTCAATACTGTGCAATGTAATTCAATAATTCATCATTAAGTGTTAGTACTGATCATTCAGTACACTGTAAGACATTATTATTGCAGAATTATAAATGTTAATTCCACCATGTACAGTGTTGTGGAAAAGCATTTCTTGATTTCTTCTGTTTTTGTGTATATCTCGACAACAACATCTCAAATCAACACATCAAATAGAACTTTTGGTATAAATGTTTTGTTTAATCAATTTTTTAAAAAATTCTTAGAATACATTTATTTTAAGATCAAATTCTCATATTTTCAGTGTTATTCAGTGTTAAAAATTATGCTAATTAACCACCATCTTCTGTTGCCATATTGCACCATAGATATTACTAGGTTTTTGCTAGAGAATAATGACCAAGATTAATCAGTTCAATTTGGCTTCATAAATTGGGTTGATGGTTCATTATAACCTCATGCGTATGGCAACTTGATCTCATAAAATATGATAAGAAGTGTAACTTTTCATTTAGTGGTATGACTTTGAAAGTGTGAGTCCATGCTAGCATAAGAATATCCCAAATGCATTATGGAATGAGGCAAGATTTTAAAACAGTAGTGACCATGCATATAGTCTTATATTGTCCAGGCTAAAAAGCCCCTTGCTTCATTAATAGGTTAATTAATAGTGACAGTCAGTGTTTAATGTTATAATGCAGGTTGTTGCATCATAGCATGTTAGTAGAAATAGCCTTAGATTAAACTTTACAGTCTGGGATAGCTGCATGACTTTAAGTGAATCAAACATTGCAGAAATGACTGTGGAAGTTCTGTGTTCAACAGCTCCAACTCAACTTGCAGCATGGACTCACGAGTGTTCTTGTCTGTTGAGGCCGGACCTTGTCCAAGTCCCAAAGACCCAGCACTGGCACTGGAGGGAACCAACTTCACCCTTGACTGTAATGAAGAACTCATTCCGGTTCTGGGCCAGAGATTGCAAGTGCAGTGGTGGAAGGTCAGGCATTATAATGTATCTAACCAGATTTGGGTTTAGGTCATCTAGGTCAGTCTGAAATGTGGTGGTAAATCTGGGCAGTTGGACGTGTGGGAATTCACACTTGTTACATCATGATATTGTATTGATTGTAAGTAGATAATAAATAGTGTCACAAAAGGCCCTCCTCCCCGAGTAGAACCCACAAAATGGGATAATGAATCGTTACTATTCTACAATTGTATGTTGAATGTATGCGAATGAGTTGTGAATGAGTTCTAGGATGGATACAGGATAGTCTATAGGATTAAAGCAGCAGTTCTTAGGTACAAATCTACATTCTTGAGGAAATATCTATAGCTTATGGCACACAAACCATCATGTAAGTATGCAATAATACTAAAGATTTACATTAAGGTTAGTTTTGTTTCAGATATATTGTAATATGAATATCAACAATGATACAACTTGAAAAATATTGTTACCTTACTTGTCGCAATAAACACTCTAAACAAATTACTATCATTATATTTTAGATGTTGTACTTGTATTTTCATTCCCAGATGCTCCTACCAGAATTACTGATGTTTTAAAAAAAAAGAACCAGTTTTGGACGTCATATCTGAGAGGATGACACTAGAATTACTCAACATGTTCAACAATGAAGAATACAAATTCAATTATTAAGTATTCAGAATCAGTACAATTAAATATTAAAAAGTTAAAATACTAGAGTGTGTTGATCAGACGTGTCTGGGAGAACAATACATTCCCCTCCTTCTGTCCTATCGCTAGCTCCCTTTTGTTGTCCTCGGCCTAAACATACCAGCTGCCTAAACATACTAAAGTACAGCTGCCTAAACATACCATGTAACCTTCTGTTTCTGAATTGAAACCATGAATGAGTCTTACGTGGATATCTTTTTAATATTTACAGAAATCATGAGATCAGGAGTACAGACCAAAAATATACTCCAAGAGCATATGGATGAGTCCATCTCAAGTGGTCCAATAATTGTAAAGATGGTTGCTTGGCCATTTAAAATTTTCTTTTTTTTTACCTCTATGTATTGGCATTGCAAAACCACCAGTTTTTTTTTTTGTTGTTGTTGTTAATTATTATTATTATTTAAATTTCATTTTACTTAGTTACAAAACGACAGCCATCTTTGTGTCATGGCACACAACAAATTATACAGCTGTTTACAGAAATCTCAATACCTCGGCTCAGGATGGTGGTAGTTCTTTGGAACTAAAACTGATCTCTAGAGCACATTACATGGTACATGGACATATATAATCATTTTACACATTCATGTTCCTTAGACTTAGAACTTAAGTCCAAATGTAATGCTCAAAATGTAATGTCACAGTTCTAGATATTCGAGATACTCAACCCAAAAGTTTGTGGATTTTTTTTTAATGCACTTTCTTGCCCCCATAAAAAAGAGAGAAATCTCAAAATTTGAATATTCTGCATGCACACTATACTTACCGAGGTACCCCCTAAAAATGTTAATATTGAGACTTGAACCCTTCCCATTATTCAATTACCCTAAATGTGATCAATCTTAAGCATTACATTTGAATTTAAGATCTAAGTCTAAGGACCAAAAATGTACAGTATAAGCAAAAGATGGTCGTTGTACTTAAACCAAGTAAAATATATATATTTTTAAATGGTGGTTTTGCAATCCCAATATATACAAGTAATCACTCAAAAAATTAGGAGAATAAAAAATGGTCAAGCAACCTGCATTGGACCACTTGAGATGGAATGACCTACATACAATCTGTAAACCTTAAAGAGATGCTAATTTCCTTCAAATTAAATAAAATTTCCTTTTGCAGGACTGCAAGTCAACAGGCGTACAAGGCAGTGAATTCAGTCTTTTAAACGTATCCATGAGCAACAAAGGCAGCTATACCTGTATGGTTATCTTTAGATATGAAGACAAAAACTACACAGCATCTCACACCTTTCAGCTCACAGTGGTAAAGAAAGGTGAGTGAATGTTCATATGAACAAATTAATGAATGTTAAGACATATTTGTTTGATTCCTAATAATATATTGCAATAAACATAAGTACACCATATTAATTTCATTAATATGTTTTTATTGGTCACATATACAATAGAGCACAGTGAAATTGTTTTCACATACCCCAGCCTGTCAGGAAGCTGGGGTCAAAGCGCAGGGTCAGCCATGATACGGCGCCCCTGGAGCAGAGAGGGTTAAGGGCCTTGCTTAAGGGCCCAACAGTAGCAGCTTGGCAATGGCCCCAACCTTCTGATCAGTAACCCAAAGCCTTAACCACTAAGCCACCACTGTCCCCACAGATCATTCTGTTATTACTCTGTTGGACCCAGGACCCAGAGACTTGGGAGCTGAAGATAAATGGTGAAAGAAGTGTGACTAGGTGCATCAGTCGAGGTCAGGGCTTAAACCCAGGTCTGCAGTGAGAGGGCTGGACACTTCGTTGGCGACACTACATGCCTCTCATGTTCTCTGTCAGTTAAAATAAATGCTCCATGTTTTGCTAGCAAGCATTTATTTTTAGCCAAGGTAGCAGATCTATACAGTATACTTTTTTTTTTTATCACATAATTCATTACTTGCAGCAGTGCTTCAGGGTTATATGGCATGAATGTCATCCTCTCTGAAATCACAGCAGTAGATTTTCTAAGCAAATGTTGTATTGCAATAAAAACTGTCATGTTGTGTCATAATTGCCATAAATTCCACAATACTCGTTTTGAGCTTGTATGTTCTGTATGTTTCCCAGAGCCTGTGGTGAAGCCTAGTGTAATACAACCTCATAACAAGACTCTGCATGTCAAGCCAGGCAAGTTATAACTGAATGCTCGTATGTCAAACGTATATCTAATTCATTTTATGGCGTATTTCTAAATAACATTCACTTTGTAAATATTTGCTTCATTTTGCATTTTTGCAGGTGTGGAAATCAAGTTGGAATGCACCGTGTTAATTGGTTTTGGAGAGGAATCGAAGCCTGAAGCCGCTGTATACTGGTTGATAAATCACTCTTACGTTGCGTCATACCCAGAGCTTCAGGAGAACCTGACCACGTAAGCAATGTCCAGACAGAGCCAGCATGGCCTGACATTTAACTACATATAATAATGTTTTTGAGGGAGTTTGAGATGTGACATGTGATGTGATTACTATCCTGAAGTCGATTTTATTTCCAATAACAGCATAGAAGAAATCAATTCACCAGCGCTAAAATTTTTTTTATGAATTAACGAGCACCATGTACTTTTTACTCATTTATATTTAACCTTGTGGAATATTAACAAAACAAGTTAGTTTGTGTTATTATTACATGATAGCAGCTATGAAACAATTGTTCCATCACCAGCCTCTCTTTTACCTCTCTCGACGTTAATAAAACAGATGATGCAGATTGTCATGTTACTAAGAAACCACGAAGACAGACAGAAGTTACAGCTGTACGTTTGACTATTACAGAAGTGATGACACGTGAAACTCTGCTCAAAAATGCTAAATAAGCATCTCCTTATAGAAAACACCATATCAGCAATGACACTTTACACACATTTGTTTTAAAATCAGTTTATGTGAAGCCTCTCTGTGTATGTTCTTACTATAGAAACAATAAGCACATTAATATAAAGCCTTCAGACAGAAATACTGCCAGAGCTGTACAACTAATCAACAGTTTCTGACCAATTAGAACTGAGCATTCAACAACACAGTGATATAAAATGTATTAATAATACCCCGTTTCACTGCCCAAAACCATACAGCTAGTCATAATGGCTTCTGTAAATTACCCTTAAGTGTGTACAGCCATGTGAAAAAATAAGTACACCCCATGGAAATTGTTGTTGTTGTTTTTTTTTTTTTTTTTTTTTTTAACATATCTAACGAGCAAAAATGTGACCCTCTTAGAAACAGTGCCTATTAATAAAGTTGATACACTCTCGCAAATGACATATAAAATTGACATTTTCTCATGGAAAAAGTCTCATGGAAAAAGTAAGTACACCCCTACATTTCTCATACCTTTAAATCCATACAATTAGAATCAGGTGTTCAGTATTGGGCGCCGGTGATTAGAAGCTGCTTAGGGAGTGCAGGTGGAACCGGTCTTATTTATACCCATCTCATATCTAGTGTCTGGTGTACCCTTTGTTATTGAGGTGTGTGGTGTCATCATGCCAAGCTCTAAAGAGTTATGTAAGGGCTCCAGAAAAAAAGGTTGTGGATGCCTATGGGTCTGGCAAGGGATTTAAAAAGATCTCCAAATTATTTGAAATACATTGTTCCACTGTAAGAAAAATAATCTATAAATGGCGCAGATTTCAAACAACTGAAAATTTTGTCCAGGACTGGCTGTTATGGTTTGGGGTTGCTTCACTGCCTCAGGGACTGAACAGCTTGCATTCATTGATTAAAATATGAATTCTGCATCATATCAAAGAGTTCTTGAAGATAATGTGAGGCCATCCTGTCTGAAAGTTTAAGTTGAACCCCAAGTGGACCTTTCAACAGGATAACGATCCTAAGCAAATGGAGGGTTGTGCAATGGCCTATCAAAGCCTGGATTTGAATCCCATTGAAATGTTGTGGGGGGATTTGAAACGGGCAGTACATGCAAGAAAACCCTCAAACATCTTGCAACTGAAAGAATATTGCATGGAAGAAATTCCAGCAAGCCGATTTCAGAGATTGGTGGACAGTTATGCAAAACACCTATAAGAAATTATTTCTGCTAAAGGAGGCAGTACTAGTTTCTGAGGCCAAGGGTGTACTTACTTTTTCCAGAGAAGAATATCACATCTATTGATATTTCTGTTGAACGAATGATTGAAAAAGCTATTTTCACCTTCCTTGTGGTTTTGTTCAATTATGTCGCCTTCATTCATCGGCCCTGTTTCAAAAATGATCAAATGTTTGCTTGTACAAATATGCCAAAAAAGCCAAGAATTTCCATGGGGTGTGCTTATTTTTTCACATGACTGTATATGTCTGCCCTGTGATGGACTGGCGTCATACTCTGGGTGAATGTTCCAGCCTAAGATAGGAGTGTCACATGATTCACCATGACCAGAATAAAGCTGACGATGAATGAATGAAGCTTCAACTTTGATCATTCATAGTGCGCATGATTGTGTTGTGTTACATCGGAGCAAATATTTGTGCATTAGTTAATGTTTGTCTGTTTCTGTAATCACATAGCTACACTGCTTTTATTGCTAGGTAATATATTCATGGAAATATTGAAATATTCTTAAATATGTATCTGCTTTTCTTTACGCAGAGAGATGAGAGAGGACTTTTTGCTGTATGGCAATTTAACGTTGTTCATTCCCAAAGTTCTACCTGAATTCTTCGGTGTACCTTTTCAGTGCATTATTTTAAGTCCCAGTGGAATGGATACAGGCCAGGTGTGGCTCAGCCAAGGTAATGACTGTATAATGAGAATATATTATTGTTAAAAAAAAAAAAAATACAGGACTTTTTACCATTATGTTTTTATCTGACTATGAACCTGTCATGGTGTTCCTCCAATATTATATTCCTGTATGTATTATTAACGTATATAACACTTTGCTTTTTCTTTCTATAGATGATGATACCATCCATGCATGGCTGATTATTGTTGCGCTCCTCACATTTGCGGCTGTTGTGGGTGCTGTCCTAATATATTTCGTTAAAATAGACCTAATTCTAGCCTATCGTCAATGCAAAAGTAAGAAAATCTTCATCTCTACTGACCAACGTGGTGTTCACACACATGTATGTTATTTATGTGTAGTATCGTCTAGTATAAAACGAATATATATATATTGGTAGTGGCAAAGGTTTTATGAAATAATCGCAGTTTAACAGATTTGCTCATTTTGTATCACAGCCCCTAATGACGGGAGCCTATACAATGCGTATGTGTTGTGTCTCCATGGCAAAAGTCCTGGTTCCTCTACAGCAGTGGACTTGGCCCTGAGGATCTTACCTGGGATGTTGGAGCAGCAGCATAACCTCAAACTGTTCATACAAGGCCGTGACACAGACACAGAAGGTAGAATACTTTCTGTTTTTAGATTTTTATAGGCACATTTAAGATAAGTAGCATGTTTGGCTGGGAGGAACGACATATTCTGTCGCTCACCTGTCAATCACAGCAACGTTAACCAATTGTGGGTGTCTGTGAGCTCAGGTATGCAGAAGAAGGTGGATAGTGCTTTGCTCAGACTGTTACGTTGCCCTGTGATGCAGCATAAGCATCATAACTGGCTGGCTTTAAGTGTGTCTCGGAGGACGCATGTTAGCCTTCACCCTTCTCCAGTTGGTAGCTTTTCTATGAAAGGGGAGACCAGATTGGGGAGAAAATGGGAAATAAAACAGGTGGCAAGCTGCTAAAATTGTAGCTTGGACTACAGATATCATCTCTTATAGCACTTTCTTTCCTCGGTGATTTAATGTGAGGTTTTATCACTTTTATAAACACTTATAGAATGTATAGACAGTCATTCCTTATCTTTTTTTTCTGTCTTGAATTTGATAAGACAAAAAAAAAAAAAAAAACCTTGTCATGTAATAGAGAAACCAGAAACCAGTGCAAAGCCCTCTCCTGTCTGTTACAAAGTATTGACATTGGAAACTCCTTCCATAAATCTTAAATAAATACTTATTAGGAAAGTACATTGTTCTTTTGTTTATTCAGCGTAATCTGAGAATTTAAGAAATGGAAAGCAGAATTGATCAAACGTCATGTGATTTACACCGCCAGTATGAAAAGTGTTTGTTTTGCTTCCTTCTTTCTTTTTTGTCCCATGCTGCAATGAATTTTGAAAAAATGATGACGGAGCTCCTTTATGTTACAGTGACCACTGAGCAGCACAGACAGATAGTCTTCAGTCCCATTCTGCTTTCGTATGGGGGTATTTAATCAGTTTCATGATCAGTGCTAGATTCCACGGAGCTTGTGTCCCTGTGTAAATTCCTACTATAAAAATGATAGCATTCGCAAACCTGAGATTTGAATTATAGTCAGAACTTCAGTCAGAGCTGCTTTTATGGAAAATGAGATGTTATAAATATAATGTGTAATTCAGTGAAGCAGATACATCCTTACAAAAGTGAGTCACAATGCATGATGTTGTTTTGACTGCAGAGAGTATTCACAACATGACTGATGTGTTGAGCCGGAGCAAGGCGGTGGTGCTCATCCTTCCAGGCAATAATGGAGAAGAGAATTTGATTCCACTAAGTCAAGACCAAAACAGGCTTGAAGACTCACAACTCTCAGTCCTTTTTTCTGACATCGCTCACTCCGGCGTCCCACTCCTTCTGGTGGAGAGTGAGGAAGATGCTGATTATTCACTTCTGCCAGGGTCTATCCAGTCCATCGTTAAAAAGGACAGAGTGCTGAAATGGAAGCCAACAGTGCAACCCAATGGTCGTTTCTGGAAGCAGCTCAGATATCACATGACCTGAGAACATGTCTCTGTATAACACCATACAACAATAATAATATTTTTCTTAAAACAATACACAGGTAAAAGTTTGCTATGCTAATATACTGTTCCTTTGCTTAAACTACTGTATGCTATACCTTTTCACCTGTAAAAATCTATATCGTTTCAATTATTTAACAACTGCATTGCTACTATAGTGTTATACATTGTAATTTTTAAACAGATAGGCCTACTGTACCATGACACATTTATCATACTACACAGTCTTCCTACAGTTACACCTCCAGTAGAGATATTGCTATGGATCAGAATCTAGCCAATGACCAGAAAGAAATTCAGTGTAGCCCAACTTAAGAAATGTAAACCAGACGCTTCTGTTTTGCTTCCTTCTTTCTCTTTCTGTCCAAATATAAAAACAGGTGTCAGAGCTCCTTTGTGCTACATTAAACACAACTGTTTGGACCCTTCTTTTAAAAGGTTAGCCTTTTACTATGTATCACACGCTAACCTACAGATGGCTGATAATTTAAAAGAAAAACTGGTTTTCTGTTATGATATGGGGGGGCATTTATTTATTTTGCTGGCCTGGTTTGAGTTCGTGTTAGCACATGGTGGCTTAGTGGTTAGCATGTTCGCCTCACAGGGTTTTGGGTTCGTTTGCCGTCACTCCACGTGTGTGGAGTTCGCATGTTCTCCCCGGCTGCGGGGGTTTCCTCCGGGTACTCCGGTTTCCTCCACCAGTCCAAAGACATGCATGGTAGGCTGATTGGCATGTCCAAATTGTCCATAGTGTATGAATGGGTGTGTGAATGTGTATATGATTGTGCGATGGATTTGCACCTTGTCCAGGGTGTGCCTTGTGCTCCATGCTCCCTGGGATAGGCTCCAGGTTCCCCGCGACCCTGTAGGATAAGCGGTATAGAAGATGGATGGATGGATGATGGATCGTTTGAGTTCATTTGTCCCCTTAGAGGGAAGAGTCACTGCAAATCAATACAAAGTTTGACTGATTTACTGATCTTTATACATCGATCCTGATAGGTGTTTTTCTGCTATAAATTTTCATACATACACAATGTGTAAAATTAAACAGCAAATCATTAATATCAATAGTTAATTTGGTGGCATGGTGGTGCAGGATCCCAGTTCTATCCTGTGAGTTTCTCTGCGTGTTCACGTTCCCGTGTCCCTGAAGGTTTCTCCAGGTTTTCCAGTTTCCAAAAACTGCCAAAACCATGCTGGTAGGTGGACTGGTTATGCTAAATTGACTGTATTTGTGAATGAGCGTGTGCATGGTGCCCTACCAGGGACTGGCAATTCATTCAGGCTGTATTCCCACATCATACCCATTATTCCTGGGACAGGCTCTGGATCCACCAACACCCTATCCAGAATAAAGCATTTACTGAAGATGAATGGATAATTAATGAACAATGTTATGTAGTCCATGTGGAAACAGTTATTTAGGTTATATAATGTTTTTTGTCCCCCCCAGCTTCCACTGGTTCTTTTGGCACTGGTTCTTTTGTTTTAAAGTCAGTTGTGACCTTAAATTACAGTTTATCCACTAACTACACCTGTGATTCGTGTAAATATAGTTTTCAAATAACAATAACAAATATTATTTATACTGAACTCTCATGTACTACAATAAAACGAACAAATAATATGCAAGATATGCACAGTAGTGCCTTATTTGCATATAATAGAAAAAAATAGAGACAAAATAAATCATATGAATACAAAATGTATTGCATTATATTTCTTTTTAATGTGAGTAACAGTGAATAATAAACATTTATTCTGGGTGTGGTTTTACTCGGTAATTTTTACAAACATGTCCTGTTATTTGCATGTGAAGTGTTTTTGTTTCTCTCAGTACAGTACAATGCCGGTAGTCTGTTAATTTTAGTTGCATCCCAATAAGCCTCGTTCTTCCTACATAGCCACACTAGCTCTGGTAGGAACCGAATGCTATGTAGTGCACTAGATATAGCACAGAGAGCGGTTTGGGATGTGGCCTGTTGTCGAGTGCCAGGTTCAGAGCCCGGCAGGTGGCTGGCCAGACCCTGACAGTGTTCAGTGAGGAGGGGCTGGACTGGGCTGGACTGGGCTCATCCGGCTAGCTTAGCTTGTTCGGAGATGCACCGTGACACCGGTAAGCTATAACCATTCTGCCTGTGTTATAAGCGCTTTATATCCGTGTAGATAACTCCGGGTTACACTCTGTTGCATATTAACGCTGTGTTTTGGGGCTCGCGCACGATTATGAGACGCCAGTGGAAGTCAGCTGTGCGCGCGGCTTAGCACGCGTGCTGTAAACAAAACAACTTCATTTCTGACAAAAAGGCTGGAGGAAGGAAAGTCACTGCAGTGTGAGGACCTCTGAGGCGTTTGAGAGGAATTCACGGTGTGGTGTTAGACTCTCAACACGAAAACAAGCTTGCTGCTGGTTAGCTGATTGTTTAGCCCGTTAGCCGGTTTGTTAGCATAGCTCTATTTAAGGCCATGTCTGGTGGGCGCTGTTGTTCTGCTGGATAAACAGCTCTAGCTTTTAACTGATTTAACAATATTGACAGTTTTATGAATATCATCCTTTTATGCACTGAGCTGTGATTTTAGAGAAAGGCTGCTCTGGTGCTTGTTATCCACTCAGTGGTTTTAGTTACTGCTATTTTCTGGGAAATTATCCACAACAACAACAAGGCAGAAATTGGAAACTTGTGCTGTTATGGTTGCCAGGTTTATGTGACCAAATCTGTCCCAAAATGAGTTCAATACAAAAAAAAACCACTTAAGTGTTTAAACTGTCAAGAGGTGAAGCATTTGTTATAGTTTCTGTCACATCTTTCCATGAACAAAAGACCCTGAAAGGATCTTCTCTCATCCCTGATGACCCCTGTTAAATACACATGTAGGGATGAACAACTTATATATATATATATATATATATATATATATATATATATATATATATATATATATATATACACACACACACACACACACACACACACACATTTATGTAATACATTAAATTGTGATTTTAAAAAGAAGCCAAGCAACTCCAAGTCTTCAAAAATGTTTCTGAACATGAGCCATTTTCCATGTTGTCTAAGCAGGGTTGCCAGATGTCAGAAAACATCCTGTTAAATGGCTCTTAAAACTCACCTATTATGGTTTTGAAACGTGCCTAATTTTGTTTTAAAGGTCTCATACAATAGATTTACATGCATCCAAGGTCAAAAAACACTTTAATGTGCTCATAATGTAAACTCCAGCATTACCTTTTTTTTCCCCAGTGTCACAAACGACCTTAAATGATCTGTTCTAAAGGATTCGTTCTAAACTCCTACTTTCACAGAGCATACTCTGCTCTGATTGGTCAGATGTCCCAGTCTGTTAGTGTTTCAAAAAGGTAACGCCCACTACCATAACGAGTTTCAGCGACGTCTGTTTGCGAGCAGCCAATGAAGACGAGAGGCGGGTTTTTTGTTACAAACCTACATAGATTAGTACAGGAAGTAAGTCTGGAATTATGTAGGTTAGTACAGGAAGTAAAGTCTTGAATTACGTAGGTTAGTACAGGAAGTAAATCCGGAATTTTGTAGGTTAGTACAGGAAGTAAGTCTGGAATTACGTAGGTTAGTACAGGAAGTAAGTCTGGACTTACGTAGGTTAGTACAGGAAGTAAGTCTGGAATTACGTAGTTTAGTACAGGAAGTAAAGTCTGGAATTACGTAGGCTAGTACAGGAAGTAGTCTGGAATTACGTAGGTTAGTACAGGAAGTAAGTCTGGAATTACGTAGGCTAGTACAGGAAGTAAAGTCTGGAATTACGTAGATTAGTACAGGAAGTAAAGTCTGGAATTACATAGGTTAGTACAGGAAGTAAGTCTGGAATTACGTAGGTTAGTACAGGAAGTAAGTCTGGAATTACGTAGGCTAGTACAGGAAGTAAGTCTGGAATTACGTAGGCTAGTACAGGAAGTAAGTCTGGAATTACGTAGGCTAGTACAGGAAGTAAGTCTGGAATTACGTAGGCTAGTACAGGAAGTAAGTCTGGAATTACGTAGGCTAGTACAGGAAGTAAGTCTGGAATTACGTAGGCTAGTACAGGAAGTAAGTCTGGAATTACGTAGGCTAGTACGTAGGTTAGTTTCAGCTGTTCAGAATCAGTTCCTTCTTTTGGGAGTCAATAACCCTGTTGTGCGCTTTGATTTTTGAAACCTTTTCAGACTTTTTACATTCACAAACAGCTCTATAGCACACTACATGAAAGTATTTGAAAAAATATTATAGGTGCAACTTTAAGCATTGAAAAACATATTTTTTTTCTCTGTGAAACAGGTGCACCATGGTACACACTTTTTTGATGTGTAATATCTCCAGTATGCTTTTTTTGGTCATCTCCTGCTATAGTCCACTCCATCCATAACCTCCCTCTCTCACTCCCAATCTTATATATAAGTATATATTACAACACCAGTGATTCTGTACATATACACGGTCTGCACTTACACTTTCCTTTTGTTTCCTATATTGGCTTTATATTGCTGTGGTTTCATCCCAGCACAGGTTTAGTGTGTAAAGCTCGACTAGGACCTAAATTACACAAGGGCTGTTAAATGATTATTTTATGAGTAAGAATAAGAGTTTTTTAAGCCAATGTGGTCTTTGAAGACAAAAGAGTGTTGTGTTACCTCAGAGACGTTGGGCTGAGTACATAACCAGCATTCAGAAAAACAGTTTTGCACTGTTGGAAGTGGATATTTTTGTGAGATTTAGAAGGTAAACTAGTGTAGTTTAAGACAGTTGCCTCCAAGGCTTTAATTGTAAGTGATGACTGGTGAGAGCATCGGTGGTGGACATTAAATTTGACTTTATATCATTGTAAATGTGAGTATCACAGTGCTGAACCAAGTCATGTTGATGTCTTAATGGCAGCATATATAGGTTGGGTCACAAGCTTGGTCCTAGGATGACTACAGCCATGAGATTTAGGTTACGTCCACATTAATCCAGATCAATTTGAAAATGCATCCTTTTCTGTACGTTTTGGCCTTCTGTTCACACTGGAAACGCTCTCCCAAGTGGAGTTAGTTTAAAAACGCCATTTCCGGACTGAGAAAACGGAGGTATTCAAAAACAATGACGTATTTTTTTTAGTCATGTGTCACAGTCATGTGACGCATTCAGCTAAAACAAAAACAAGATGGTGGACAATGCTGTGCTGTAGTTGTTGTGCCTGCTGTCCGGCTTGACAGCTTTGTTAAAGCTTAACATCACTTTGTACAAAGTAAATAAACGGAAAGTAAATAAACGCCTGACGGAAAAGGCGCAGGCCAAAGCTTCTTGTGTTTTTACATACACGCAGTATAGGGATGGAAGCGTTTTCAGACGTTTCAGTGTGGATGAGTGATTTCTGGAAAACGTTTGAAAATGCCGGTGTATATGGAGAGTGTTTTAAAGCAAATATGCAGTTTTTAGATCTGTACGGATTATTGTAGATGTAGCCTTACTATGTCCAGTAATGGTAAACTGGGAAAGGTCTGAAAGGGAGAACCTACCAGGCAGACTGCATCAAAAGTACTAGGGTCAACCTGAGTCAGCTGACATAAGACAATAAACCGTCACTGTCTCGTTGATTTACTTTCTAGCTTTGAACTAGAGCTAGACTGACGCTCGGTCCACATGTACAAAGATATCGAAAACAGGACAGTTTTTCTTTGCATTTTGGCCTCATGTGCACATGAAAACAGTGTTTTGGGTCACTAAAAATGAAGCTTTTTGAAAGCACCCTCCAAGTTGGAGAATTTGTGGTGTTGCTTGTTATCATGATTTATCATGCCTGCTGAACAGGTTGTTACATCATGGTCAGTAATGACTTATTTGCGAATGTAATTGTGCTTTGTGAATGTGATAGATGCTGTACCGTTCCTGAATCCGTCACTCTTGTGGTACAGACTGCACTGCAAACAGATATTTTGGATAAGACCCGTTAGCAGTTGCTCCACTTCATTGTTCCAGTCACACATATTAATCCTTGTGTTTGTCATTTTTCATTTGGAACTTTTAGCAGCTGTGACCGTGACCAGGAAAAAGTGATTACTGAAGTCAAATGACTTAATTATTTAACGAACACGGGTTTCTTTATTAAATAAATGGGCCTGAGATGATCCAAATTATTAATGTAGAGAAAGGTGATTTTCTAACTGAACAAAAAACAACAACCAAAAAAACAAATTAGGAATTGGATAGGTTTGGAGTGATATAATATCCTAGCTGATTTTTATTTTTTAGAAACTCATGGTAAAACATGAATGTATGGCATAAATGTAGTGGCTCAAGTATACTAGTGACCCCATATTCCAGGCAGAATTGAAGATGAATTAATCTAGTACTGTGGTGAAACAAGAAAACGCAAAAGAGGAAGGACCGATCCAATGAAAAGAAATGGATTTGAGGCGGTTTTAAAGTTTTATTTAATGACTGTATGATTTCCAGAACCACCTAGGAATGTACTTGAACAGGTCCAAGTACATTGGGCATCTAAATCCTCAACCCAGCTGAATGACAATGCTTTCCAAAATGGCTCATCATAATATGGAACAGACTGTGCATTTGGCAAGTTTTTGTGTTTCTGCCTCACGTTTCCACACAAGCCATGGAAACAGATTGTGTGCAGTGGGACCGACTGCGCCCGTCTGTGTCCCACTGGGCGTCCATACTTGCCTAGTCAGCTGTGAGGTCTCCCCCCAACAGACATGACCATGGCCTGGTGAAAGGTTCGAGCAGAGGCCCCGGCTCACAATGGGACATACTGGCTGGGGATGGTGTCTGAGCTCGCACCAACAGCTGGCCTCATGGCCATCAGGGACCATCACTCCATTCTCAGCCAGTCTGTAAGTTCTTCCCCCTGCAACTTAAAGCATGCTGCCCTCCTCCTGCTGCTCCACACATCCATCATCATTACGTAGTGGAAATGCGGGGATGGAATTTGAGGAAGAATGCGTTTGCAGAACCGTGAGCAGTTGCGTAATAGGTTGTGCTGTGAAAATTGCCTGTTTGGATAGCATGACAAAAGGTAATTCTGTGTTATTGGGCCAGATATATCCTGTTAATAAAGTCAGATTAGCTAATAAACTCGATTATTGTGGCTATCTGTCTTTATTAAAGGAAAATTTGATTGAAATTGCAAAATGATCCATAATGGGGTAATTACCGAGACTCAGTGTACAGTGTTCAATCTATCTATCGTTCTCTGTTTCTCTATTACATGTAGTAATAGTTTGAGTTTTAATCAGTGTGTGTGGCCTTAATCTGTTGTCTCTGTTACTCTTTAATTATTGTCCACATCTCACAAACATTCTACATTGGGATTTTTTTCTATTTCATGTAATAGATATGACCATGTGGGCAATAAATCATACATTGTTGTTGTTGTTGTTTTTTTTTTTTTGTAAAGTCAGATTATAATATTCATGACTTGCTCCAATTAATGAAAAGAGCCTGGTGGACTATTGCAATTTTGACTATTGCAATCTTCAAAGCAGTTTTAGTTAGTATTGATGTTTAAGTGTAGCGAGGGTTAGTTGGTTTGTATATTTCCTGCTGGCATGACACACCAGTACAACATGCAGGACGTACTTGAATCTCTCCACTTCCTAAACTACACGCATTAAGTAAGGCTACGTTCTGGACAGGAAGTAAACTGTAGTTTACTACTTGTATAAATTGGCTTGTATGGATTTGTATGTGGAAGCAGTGACGCAGCTGGGTAAAGTGCAGAACTGTTCAGCACAAAATAAACAAATCATACAAACCTGCTAAATGCAGTAAAAATAAAGACTCGGCTAGACTCGCATAACGTTTTAGTTCACGGTGTGAGGAGAGAAAAATCATAGCTCATAGCCAAAATATTAGCTAAAAACATAGACTGCACAAAAGCATGAACATATACATATATATTGAAGACGTTATCAAATACAGTGGTGCTTGAAATTAGTGAACCCTTTAGAATTTTCTACATAAATTTCTGCATAAATTCGACCTAAAACATCATCAGATTTTCACACACATCCTAAAAGTAGATAAAGAGAACTAGGGCTGCAACTAACGATTATTTTCATAATCGATTAGTTGGACGATTATTTAAAATAATAATAATAATAATAATAATAAAACCGTTTAATCGGATCACACTTTCAGTACCATTTTTTTTTTCATTCATTTAAAATAAATCCACAAACTGAGTGTTACAAATATAAACTTCAGACTAAAATTTTACACAACTGTTTGTCCAATTGTATAAGACTGAAAAGAACCCACAACACACACACACCAGAATATATATTATTCATTTAGGACTGTAGATTAATTCTGTGCTTTTTTTTTGCATCTATAAAAAGTGATAAATAAATACTATTTATACATTACTTTTTATGGATGCACAAAAAGCACAGAATTATACAGTCTTATATAATACCTGGTTGATTGGTAGAACCTGTCATATTCCCCAGGGATTGGTTCAAATTCCACTTGTGCAAATACCAGGTTCAATTACATTTTATTGTTGGTGTGGCATTTTATTTGACTCTCTGAATAATTTTTTGTTTATTTTATACATCAGTGCGACACTTGAACTTGTCTACCACTCATAGGTTTTTGCAAATTATCGTTTCATTTGTAAATAAATTTAAAATAAATCGATCAATGAACAATCGTCAGCTCAGCTAACGTGATACTTGTGAATGCACGCGAATAACTAAATTGATTAATTTTAAAACATATCATTTGAATATATTTTGATACATTAAAAAAAATATATATATATAATATTATTTAAACATTTTAAAAACTTTCCTACGGACCCCCTGCAATTACACCACTGACCACTAGGGGTCTGCTGAAAAACTGCACTAGACGGTACCGTATGCAGTGGATAGCGTAAGTGTGTAGTACGCCATTTGGGACACAGCTTTAGCATTTACTTTCCGAAATGTGTTTTCGGAATAGAAGTAATGTAATGAGTAAATGTACCGCACGCAGACCAAGTAATCGATAATGAGATTCGTTGAGTATTATCGATTTTATCGAATAGTTGTTGCAGCTCTAAATAGAACCCAATTAAACAAATGAAACAAAAAGATTATACTTGGTCATTTATTTATTGAGGAAAATGATCCAATATTACATATCTGTGATTGGTAAAGGTGTGTGAACCAATATCTGGTGTGACCCCCTTGTTCAGCATTAACTGGAACTAAAGTATTGCGGTAACTGTTGATCAGTCCTGTACATCGACTTGGAGGAATTTTGGCCCGTTCCTCAGTACAGAGCAGCTTCAACTCTGGGATGTTGGTGGGTTTCCTCACATGAACTGCTTGCTTCAGTTCCTTCCACAACATTTCTATTGGATTAAGGTCAGGACTTTAACCATTCTTTGGTAGAACGATTTGTGTGCTTAGGGCTTCACAGATGGGGTAAGGTGTTTTCCTTTCTCCAAACATAGCACTTTTCATTTAAACCAAAAAGTTCTATTTTGGTCTCATCCATCCACAAAACATTTTCAAAATAGCTTTCTGGCTTATCCATGTGATCTTTAGCAAACTGCAGACGAGCAGCAATGTTCATTTTGGAGAGCAGTGTTTTTCTCCTTGCACCCCTGCCATGCACACCGTTGTTGTTCAGTGTTCTCCTGATGGTGGACTCATGAACATTAACATTAGCCAATGTGAGAGAGGCCTTTAGTTGCTTAGAAGTTATCCGGGGTTCCTTTGTGCCCTTGTGGACTATTACAGGTCTTGCTCTTGGTGTGATCTTTGTTGGTCTCCACTCCTGGAGAAGGTAACAATGGTCTTGAATTTCCTCCATTTGTACACAATCTGTCTGACTGTGGATTGGTGGAGTCCAAACTCTTTAAATATGGGTTTTATAACCTTTTCCAGCCTGATGAGCATCAACAACTCTTTTTCTAAATCCTCAGAAATCTTTGTTCGTGCCATGATACACTTCCACAGACATGTGTTGTGAAGATCAGACTTTGATCGATCCCTGTTCTTTAAATAAAACCGGGCACTCACACACACCTGATCGCCATCCCACTGATTGAAAACACCGGACTCTAATTTCCAGCTTCAAATTAAACTGATGATCCTAGACGTTCACATACTTTTGCCACTCATTTGTTTAATTCGTTTCTCTTTATCTACTTTTAGGACTTGTGCGAAAATATGATGATGTTCATATTTATGCAGATATATAGAAAATCTAAAGGGTTCACAAACTTTCAAGCACCACTGTAAGTACTTTTGTCGTTCCTTTCCGAAGGATTCAAATACTCACAGATTTTTGTTATACACGTAACAAGCTTGTTTCTTTTTGGGGGGTTAAATTACGTTTGCTTCTATTTTGTCAGAGTTACTCAGACTTGAAGGCAACCGAAACACAGGACTAAGCAAGTACACTGGAGTTGTCACTAGTGGGCTAGCAGGCTAGCTAATGAGTTATCCACCCTGAAAATCTGACGTTTCGAACATATGACCATCCAGGAATTTGCAAGTAATTTGATTCAGTGGTCTCCTTTAAAGGATTGCGGTTGCCCCATGCTCAGCATCCGGACTAATCCATTTGACTATATTGTCCAGCTCAGGGTGGCTGAATGCCCTGGAGGTGTGTGTCTGCTGCTGGGGAGATCCCCTGTGTCTGAAAGTGTGTGTAAACAGCAAGAGCTGACGAAGGACCCGACACGATACCTCAGACATAAGGCGTCCTTCTGCTGCTCCTTTGATTTGAGAAGAGCTGCTGAGTAAATGGGATTTGGAAGTTTATACCCCCCTCCCGTGTCTCTGTGCTGGCCATCTCAGCTGGCCTTTGTACGGGTCAGTGTAGGCCACCACCCCCATGCCATGTATCCTTTGTCCTGACACTGGCTCTTTCTGTTCATTTCGTCATGATACATTGAGTGGCAGCAGGTTCGGTGGATAAAATTACTGTGATACGCTGTAAGCCTGGAATGTTGGGGTATCGACTTAATTGGGGGTTATTTTGCACTGATATTTTATATACACACACAGTACTGTGCAAAAGAAATGCTGTAGAACAAAGATGCCTTCAAAATAAAGAAATTAATTGTTTCTATATTTAAAAAAATACCCGTAAAGAGCACTAAAAGGTAGTAAATGAAAGTCAATATTTGGTGTGACAAAAAATAAAAATGGTAGTCTCTGCTACAGTTTATAAGGAAATGAGCTGTGAGTGTGATTGTGCATCTTGCAGAAACAGTCACGGTTCTTCTGGAGACTTTAACTGTCGCAATTGCTTCTTATTTTTGCAGCAAAACCCAGCAGCCTTCATTGTGTTCAAACATTTTTCTGTAACATTTAATTTTGTGCAAGAAAACTAATGTTTGGAAATCTAAAATGTTTTTTGTACTGACTCGATAATGTAGAAGTCATCAAACAAAAATCTATAACAAAGTTTGTACTAAAAACATTGGGTGCCTAAAACGTCTGCACAGTACTCTGTGTGTGTGTGTGTGTGTGTGTGTGTGTGTGTGTGTGTGTGTGTGTGTGTGTGATTGATTATAATGCAGTGTGTTGTGTTTAGGCTTATGCCCAATATAATATACAGAAGTTGTAATTCAGGCGTGTCGGGTGTTTTGCATTGGTGTTTCACTCTGCAAAGAATCGTAGCTTAGCAGTCGATTCGTTTGATATTTCTTATAATAAGGTTATTATAAATCATATAATATTATTCAGCCTGGTTTTAGGTGCTTTTACTCATTTCAAATTTTTGAATATTTCCTTTCTGTATAGGCAGATAACTTTGCTTCTTTCTAGAAAAATAATCTGCCAATCAAACAAGACCATTTCAAGCTTAATTAAAAATATGTAAAACAAAAAAAAATAGGTTTAATGTTTTAAAAAAATTTTTTTTAAAATTTTTATAATAGGAAATATTAGATACTTTTGATTATATTCAAGATATTTCCACCTGCTAAGATGGTATATTTTGCCGTGCAGGACGTTTCTGAAGGCTACATGTTGGATTCTGAATGAATATATAAATATAAATTGCATGGTTTTTTAAATATAAAACATAAACCGAAGGCTATTATAAATTTGTATATTAAGAATAAACATTTATTAATACTTATAAAAATTTTTTGCAACACTACTGTATATGGCAGTTTGATAGCAAACCTATATATCATGATACAGATTGTGTATCGTATAAATGTCTTCAAGAATCGAGGCTTTGAGTAGTGTGGGACTTCCTGGAAGTTGGCAGTTTTCGTTTATATATCACAGAAAACATATTATTATTATTATTATTGGTGGTGGTATTTGAGGAAGTATCAGAGTATTCTTCTGTATTAAGGAAGAAATTCTTGTTTGTGGTCAGAAGAAATCACATTTTAAAAGAAATAGTGTACATTTCTGCGACATCAGCAAACACTAAGTCTGAACAAACCAGCCAGGGGCATTTGATAGCCTCCAGCAGTTGGTGTCATGAAGACACCTGTTTACGTTGGCCCACCAAACAGATGGTCGGCAGATAGATGACCCTGAGGAGCGACTGGGCAGCTGAGGATCAATTAGAAAGTCACCATGAGTCAAGCAGCGTGGCCACTCCGTCCAGCTTCGCAGTCAGCCTGATCACAGCATATTTAGGCTTTTGTTCAGGTGTATGAGTACTGGTTCATTTTCCAAATTCTTTGCACCAGGAGCTGATTACACCATCTTGCTATTGATTATATTCCAGTAATCAACACGTTGTACTTTATTCCCCTTAAAATGCAACGTAATACCATGGCGATTTGACAACAATTACTCGTTTTTTTTTTTCCTCATAGTGTAGTTATAGCTGTTATAAACACTCACGCCCTCAACCACAACTCTACAGTTGAAACCACAATGCGTTCAGGGTAAAAGTAATTTTTCTGAAGACTTTGCCCATGTGCTAAAATTGAAAGGAACAGCGTTTACCTCTTTGCTGTTACACAACACTGCTAGTCAGAGCTTCTTTTTTTTTTTTACATTTATTTATTGAAACTGAATCAGGATGTTGTGCTTGAGATTTCCACAGTGCTGCAGTCTATATATAGAGAGAATTAACTGTTTTTTGAGACAGAGTACCTGTCAGCGTCTTCCTAAATGAACTACTGAAGCAATGCTCTTTTGTGATCATCTCACTGGGTGTTATTTTGTATATCCACTTATTTCAGGTTTACTGAACTAGGCCTGACTAGGTTCAGTTGTTGAAACTGATGGATGCTTTTTTTGTGGCATGATGTGCCATTGTAAGTGTGCAAAGCTTTAAAGAAAAAAAAAAAACCCCACAAAGAACAGCAACCATGGAGGACATCTTGGGACTAGACTTAACTCACTGACGCATTGTCGTGAAATGAGCATATGTTTATATAATGATGCAATACAGGGTCAGGAACTGATGGGAATATGCTGCGCACGTATGTCGATCCGAATATATTGATCAAAAAAACATGATACCTTGATACAACGGCTGAGAAAATGCGTAGCGCATAAGGTTGAACGTGTAGAGCGGTGGTCACCAACCCTCTTCCTTGAGATCTACCTTCTTGCAGGTTTCATCTCCAAGCATAATCTAACACACCTGTTTTTTAGTTGATCAAGAACTTCTTAAAGCAGTGATTAGATGGTCAGGTGGGCACGGTTATGGTTGGAGCTGAAGTCTTCAGGAAGGTAGATTGAACAGGAACAAGGCTGGTGTTCAGCATATGTTGTAATTAATTAATTAATTAATTAATAAATAAATAAATAAATACATACATACATACATACAGTAATTAAGTGTCATTTTACTCTCATTGATCTCTTGGCTTTTTGTACACCCTGTATATAATAATATTCTTTTTTTTCTTTTTTTTAATAAGTAGTAAGAATAATAATTATTTAAATGTTAATAAAAATCTGCTGATCGAAATATTAGAAAAATAAAAACTGGTTTAGTCGACATTCTGACTCATCCCTAAACGAATCCCTAGATGGTTAGATGAATACCCCCTCTGTGGTGTTTGAGTGTAGTGTGAATTCAGTATGTAATCTGTAAATAGGATATAATGATGTGGTACAACGTAAGATATATAGACTATGACAGACTAGCGGAATTATGGAACTCGTCAATGTTTCATGTCTGTAATTAGTACAAAATGGACATCTTAGGCATGTTAAAATATCGAATATCGTCAAAATGATCTAGCGTTTCCGATTAAAAAGGTGACTAGAAACCAAATATAAGATCATTAAACTTGTTTCTGGACATATTTTACTATTTTAAAGCTTGACATTTCCTTGTTCTATTGGCAGACAATGGTGCAAATTTAAAGCATTAATTTCGTCAGCGAATCGAAACGATCAGCCAATAGGATAAGAAAATGTAAAGGTTTTATAATCTAGGTTTATTGCAGTATCTTAATAGGAAATAGTAGATAAGGTTGCCTAGATTCAAGATATTTTCACTTGTTAAGATATGTAAGGGTGTAATGATCAGATGATTTGGATCGGTGCATGGACTTAAAAGGCAACGGTCATAAAATCACTTATTATTATTGATTATAATTGCTTATAAACGTATTAACCAAAAAAAAAAAAGACGGGCAGCTGGTGTGTGAAAGAATAATTCATATTTTTAACTTGATGTGTGTGTGTGTGTGTGTGTGTAACATGTTCTGTTCAGATAAGGATTCATTTCATATTGTAATATTGATCAAATAAGGGTGGCGTGGTGATGAAATGCATGAATGATATTGATGTATATTTTCTAGATTCTTGTTAGCATGTTCATATTTAATCTGATTGCATCCTTCTTCAGCTGACATGCGTCAGAGCAGCGGCTCTCAAAATGGGGTCTCTGGGCCCTGATGCACTATCGGCCTTTATGACTTCATGTCTTTTGATATGAATGGATTTAATCCAGACCTCAACTTAAAAACACTTCAAATTAGAGCTAAAGTCTTATGTTGGTGGAACGTTAAAGAATTTAAAAAAAAAAAAAAAAACAAACAAAAAAAAAAACACTTTTCCAATAAATAGCCTAAATATTGTTGTACATATTGAAATAATGAATTTATTTGTAGAGTTGAATAGGACTGTGTTCTTGAAATAAATTGGTGATAAGGGGATCTGTGGAATTCATTTCAAAATGGCTGCACAGGGTGTAAGAACACCTGCTTTAGAGGATCTCAGAAGTTAAGCCAGTTTTAGTTTTTTTTTTTGTTTTTTTTTTAAACCAGGCTCACAAATTTGTATTTTATTAGATTTTTTTCCCCCCGTTACCTAGCTCCTTCCGTTACCTCGTGTTTTTATGGTTTCTGATTTGAAATATCAGCACAGAAGGAAGGTGTTAGGAAGTCGTATGAAGACTCCAACTGCTTTGATGTTGTTCCAGGAAAACAATTTCAAAAAGCACAGCTTGTGTGGTGTGTTATTCCCAGCAGTGCGATGTGAGAGATGGGTGACGTCTCAGAAGAGGAAGCAGAAGACGGAAAGCTCATACTGGCCTCTTTTCTCAAACGTCATATTGTGGAAGTGTGTCTCAACAATGAAGATGTCTTTTTCCTCTATAAGTAGGGAAACACACTTATTGTGTGGAGTTGTTCAGATGCCCCCCACCACACAGACACACTTCGACCCCTCAGAGCAACCCCACCCCCCCATCCCACCCCACCCCAACCCCCCCTAGACACACTCTCTCTGTCCATCATTCTCCCTTTCTCTCCCTAGCGCTCACTTTTTTTTTTAAAAGCAACACGCAATGCTTTTAACATAATTTGGCCTATTGTTTAGCTGTGACCCAGCCCCCCAAGCTTCTAGTCAAAGAAAAAAAACCACAAAGAAGGGTGAGCCACTGTAGTCCCTCAACTAGCCAGGTGTTTCCCACTGTCGGCCTGCTCCCTAATGGCCGAGGCCTCGTGCTGCAGCTGCCTGCTCAGGACCTCTTTTGTGTGGCTCTATTGTTGGCCACACACCCCTTGTTGATTCATGGGCCGCACGAGGGAAGACCTTTTGGAATGACAGCCACTGGCTTATCTGCACGCTCCCCCAGTTTGAGTGCGTGTGTATGTGTGTGTGTGTGTTCCATTGTAAGCCGGCTGCGCTCTCATTGGTCCACGAGAAGACTCACTAATGGGGGAATGGTAGACATTGTACCTCCATCTGCTCCAGCTCTCATTGTTTAAGCCGCCTTCTGCAGAAAAAAGATCTATGGTGCAGACTCTCTCCCTCAGTTGAAGCAAGTGTTTGAAGGGCCGCTGCACCACCAAGCTTGGAACGCTGGTTCCTTTTGGACAGCATAGAAGCACACAGGATCTCTAGTTTGAATGAGACAATCCACTGAGACAGAGCGATATAGGATACAAGATATTTTTTTTTACTACTTTTACTCAAGGAACTTTCCAGCACATGCTTGGGACGGTGTGTCCTCATTGGTGGTGAGTGTGTTTCACTCTTACATATATCTCAGGTTATATGATATTATGCTTGCATTTCAACTGGAAAGAGCATAGGATTTGCATGGAGCATAAATGAATGGGAAATGCCCATCAGTAGGCTTATGATAGTGCTACATCTTGATGGTGTTTCCATCTCACGCGTTGCAAATTTGGCGTAATTTCGTAGATTACCAGTTCCTATATATAATAAAGTTATACGAGACATGAAGTCCTCCTGTGTAGATTGCAGGTAGTATGTTTTACTTTCAAATCCTGTATAGGAACTGCTCTCAGATGTAGATCATCCTTTAAATATGGTCTAAGTCTAAACAAGTGATGGAAGATGTCTGGGCTAGTGCTAAAAAAAAAGAAAAAAGGGACATGATGTTTTTATTGCCTCTACTTATATACTGCATGCTATAACTTGTAGAGATTTACTAACTGTTAAAACCAATCATTTTTTGAATGCATGGTATTTGTTATTGGCATGAATGAAGGGGGTTGAGAATTCTGCGTGTACCCTAGTTGGGACATTTGGGAAGAGAACAGGGTTACCGGTCTACATGGCCGTTACCGTGGAGGGGACATATTTGCGCTCTGGGGTTAAGACAAGGTTTCTGATTGTCACGTGACCACTTTGAGGCGGGGCATATGCAGCAGGCGGCTGTATTGAGCAGCACGGCAGAAGCAGGAGGAGGACACCAGTTGCTGTTCCCCCGTGGCCTCAGCAGACATCTGTTGCCCTGCTGGCTGCATCCCACCGGCCCTCACCCTTGCTTTTGTTTCAGGAGAAGCACAGACAGCACATCACCCCCCCAAACAGCCCCTCCAAACACCCCCAACACACAAACACACAATAACGGCCAGGACATGCACTGCCTTAGGGACCCCGGGCTCCCTCTCTGCATCTCTGTGGGTTTAACTCTTCTCCATGCCTACGCGCACACCCCAGGAATAAAACGACATGTGTTACATATTCATTACCGCTTCATCAACGACACGCGGCTCGGCCGGACTTGGCCGGCTCGCTGGTGGCTGGTGGAGTTTGAAAAATGCCAACAAATCAAATGGAAGCGACGCTATTGGTTGGCAAGCTGCCATCTAGACTGCATCAGCCAGACTTTCCCTAAAATTCCCTCGAAAAAGAAACTGAAGTCTTGGGCCAGTTATGTCACTATGAGTTGGCTGAGTTGGCTAATGTCATTTAGCGCATTTGACATTTTTTTTTTTTAAATTCTGATCCTTGGTGTGCATTTGAATAAAAATAATAACCATGTATATTAAATAATCTTACATTTTGGTGACTCAAAAACCAGCCATTACAAGTTTAGAGTCCAGTATTTCTGGAGTGCCACAATTTTAAGATGAAAAACATAATTGACATTGTGAGAAATATATCAATAATTACAACGAATATATAGTAATAAGAAATAAAGTATAATTTAAACATACTACCTAAGCTTGTTGACTAAACCGAGCTTGTTTTGTGTATGATTAGTCTCTTATATTTTGTACTAATTTGCATTCTTTGTGAAGAAGGAGGAAGATAGTAGGCCTAGACAAAACATTTTGTCTGGCTTTTGTGATACCTCTTTATACAGATATACATATGCATACTGGAAAAAAAAAAAAAAAAGTCCAAATATGCATAGGCTTGCCTAAATCAGGTAGCTGAAGGGCTGGGCGATAACAAAAATATCATATCACCATACTTGAGGACATTTCTACGATACACGATGTGTATCATGATATATAATTTAGCTCACAAACTATATGCAAAACAGTAATAAAGTTAACAAAATAAAACATTTAAACTGAGTTTGACGATATGGTTTTCAGATTAAGTAAAAAAAAAAATAAATAAAATTACGTCAAATCAACGTTATCCATTCAGTACCATTTAATTTGAAATGTTTAAAAATGTAAAAAAAAAATAAAAAATACATCACCATACCAACGAAAAGTGTATTCCGTAATCATTTATCACGATATCAATATTATATCGATATTTCGCCCAGCGCTAGGCTTTTAATCTGTATGTATGCTGAGGGGCACTGACAGAGTAGTGGCAAACACTTGTGTTATGCCAGGACAAGTCACTCACCTGAAACACCTTTCCTGTCCAGCCTCTCTTCCCCTCAAATCCTTTTGTTGGACCAAACGAAACTATTCCCGCTCTGCACTGGCATTTGGAAGGAGCGTTGTTTAAGCAGCTGCAACCTAGCAACAGTTGGAGACTTTCCAGGCCGCCCTTTGTTTGGCTTGTGCCCCTTCCCCAACCCCCTTCAAATTCAGCTACATCTTATTAAAACTGGGAATGTGCTTCTGCCTATGTAAAGTGACCCGGTTATCTCTGTTTCCTTCTGCTATCTTTCCACAATCAACACAAATTCTAAACTGAATAGCAGCCGTGTATACATTATAGCATTTTCCGAATAGCTGAAAGTATGATTTACACTTTCCTGTCGGGTTAAACATTGAAATGCCAAATAAATCTAGATTTGATTGTTTACATAAAGTCTAATTCATTTAAATGTCAGTTTCCTGATTTATATCGCTGAACAAACAGTAGCCTCAGTATTAGTCATTTATATTCATCTATAACCTGAAGCTTCAGAAGGTGCTGCTTAGAGAACTCATTTACTTCTAACCCTGATCTAGCTTTGTTTTAAATGCTTCTGAAGACATTTATCAGCCAGATCAAGGACTATAGACCTCTAGGAGTGAGCATTAGACCAACTGTGTCTTTGTTGTTCATAGTTGTCGTTTGTTTTTAAGTGTGATCTCTTTTGTCCCTCCAGGTTCACATGACAAGAGCAGTTTAAGGGGTGAGTAACAGTTGGTCCAGAGGTCAGAAGAGGTCACAGGCAGCACGGCGCTGAATGTCCATGACAGCTTCATGGGCCTGAAGGACCATCTGGATGATGGAGCAGGCCACATCCTCGACCTGGGGCTGGATCCGGACTATCTCCATGTGAAGGCTGTAGACCGGCAGGTCGGTGCAGATGCCCTTTCCAGAATGGACAGGGGCTCATTGGACACCAGCGAGGAAGGAGCACCCAGCTCTGGGAGATGTCCTTCTTCGTCCCGGGGTGACTCTGAGGACAGCTGTGGATCTGATGGCGAGGTGGAGCAGGGCTGTACTCTTGCTCCAAGCGACAGATCAGCTCGAGCTGTACATCCGCCACTTTGCCGCTCTCCATGTCTGGATCTGGATTCCCCAGGGCTGCCGGAAGTGACGCAGGATAATCCAAACACTGAAAATTCTCTAAGGGAGTACCAGACCAAGTTGGAGTTCGCTCTAAAGCTAGGTTATGCTGAGGACTTGGTCCAATTGGTATTAAGCAAGCTCGGGTCAGACGCGCTAATCAATGACATCCTAGGGGAGCTGGTGAAACTTGGAAGCAAGTCAGACAATGACAGTGGCGCGACGACTTCATCCACTTCCACTTCTTTGTCTTTAGCGTCTTCCGGGTCATCGTCGTCTTCAGCATGTAGCTTCTCAGACTCGACCGATTTGCGATGCTCTGAATCGCCAGCACAGTCAATCCTGGATGACAAGGATAACCTACGCCCCATAGTTGTGGATGGAAGCAATGTAGCCATGAGGTGAGCATCAAAAAATGCAAAAATCCCACATCTTATATTTTATGGTTATACTTTATCTTTGAAGAACTGTAGTACACATCATACCAACAGGTTACTCCCACTTATTTTTGTACTGGTTCTTCCTTACATCATAAAGCTCCAGGTGCACTTCAGGTTGTTGGGTATAATATCAACATTGTACATGTCTGTTATCCATGCATGTTATACATGATATAATCTGGCAACATTCTTATTTGTTGTGTTATTGCTACAGACTACAATATGTTTGCAGTAAATCATATTAAAATCCCAATCCATTTCTCAATGCAATTCGATTCAAGAACAGCACTGATTCAGTGCGCTCGCTCTCTCTCTCTCTCTCTCTCTCTCTCTCAAAAGTATTGAACACGTCAACATTTCTTTCTGTAAACATATTTCCAATGAAGCTGTTCACATGAAATTTTCACCAGACATCAGTACTAACTCAAGAAATCTGGAAATATAAAGAATTCACAACATTAAAGTCCATAAATAAAGTTGTGTGTAATAAAGTGGAATGACACAGGAAAAAAGTATTGAACACACTAAGGAAAAGCAGTTCTCCAAGGCAAGGTAAGGCAAGGAACCAGCTGAAATCTGTAAGTAATTATACCCCCTATCTGTGCAAATTAATTTCAGCTGGGTTAGTAAACTGATGGTCTATAAAAAGGCTTTTCATTACCAGGGTGTCACACAAGAAACATCTCATGATGGGTAAAAGCAAAGAGCTCTCCCAAGACCTTCACAACCTTATTGTTGCAAAACATATTGATGGAATTGGATAAAGACGTCTTTCAAAACTTCTGAATCCACCGGTAAGCACCATTGGGGCCATTATCTGCACGTGGAAGCAACATCACTCCGTCATCAACCAGCCACGCAGAAGAGCTCCTCACAATATTTCTGACCAGGGATTCAGAAGAATTGTCGGAAGAGTAGCTCAAGAGCCAAGGACCACTCGGAAAGAGCTCCAGAAACACTTGGAGGCGGCAGGTGCCATCGTCACAGAGAAAACAATAGGCAATGCACTCCACTGCTCACGCTCACCACGCAAGATTCCATTACTAAAGAAAAGGGATGTCGAAGCTCGTGTAAAGTTTGCTACAACTCATTCAAGCCTATGAAATACTGGGAGAATGCAGTCTGGTCAGACGAGAGCAAAATTTAACTGTTTTCCTGTCGTACTACACACCGTGTTTGGAGAAGAAATGGCACTGCGCATCATCCTAAAAACACTACACCAACAGTGAAGTCTGGAGGTGGAAACATCATGGTGTGGGGCTGTTTTTCATCGCATGGTACTGGCAGATTTCATATAATTGAAGGAATGATGAATGGAGCCCTTTACCGGGAGATTCTTGAGAAGAATCTGCTGCCATCCACCAGGATGATGAAGATGAGACGTGGGTGGAGCTTCCAGCAGGACAACGATCCAAAGCATACAGTAAAGGAAACTCACTCGGTTTCAGAGAAAAAAAATCAAGGTGTTAGAACGGCCCAGTCAATCACCTGACTCGAATCCAACTGAACATGATTTAAAGACAATATGTTTAGAAGAATGGGCCAAAATCACACCTGAACACTGCGGCCCATTAATTTCTTCATACAGGAAGCGTCTTGAAGCTGTCATTACAAACAAAGGCTTCTCCACTGAGTATTAAATACATTTCAGTTAGCATCTTCAATATTTTTTTTCCTGTGTCATTCCACTTTATTACACATAAAATCATTTATGGACTTTAATGTTTGGATTTCCTGAGTTAATACCAAAGTCTGGTGAAAATTTCACGTGAATAGCCGCACTGTAAATACGCTTACTGAAAAAAATGTTGACACCTTCGATACTTATATTTCCCCCAGTGTACCTTGTACCACATAACCTCATGCACACAGTGACTCAACGAGTCTACAGAAGAAAAAGTGGAGAAACAACGTCACAAAGCTGGGAATTTTAAAACAGATTAGGAACAGATTTGTTCTAAAAAAACAAACAAACAAACAAACACAAGAACAGTGTACTGGATATTTAATTCCCCATGACTTAACAAATGACAAATAAATGTATAAAATGAATGATTGGGGCAAGTTATCATTATGCATAGAGTGTGTTTATCAAGTGGTTTATGAGCATAACAGAAACATGGCCATGACTAATTGTTTAAATAGCTATTACTATTGCTGGATTCTTTTTAACTTTGAGAGGACGCACTGTACTTTTGCATCTTAATATGATTAAAGTTTTATACTAAATAGCAATTATTTTTGCTCAGGATTTACACGTTTGCAGTACAAATATGCAGTGAATCAGTCATTTCAACCGCAGACGCTAACTAGCGCTTACTTGATGTTTCCATGTGAGAATTAGGGGATGCACGAGTAGATTTATTTTGTTTTTCGAATACAGTCCTGACTATTCTGTAAACAAAAGAAAAGCTCTTGGCTTAACTGATTTCAATTCACACAAAAAAAGTCAATTAAAAGTCTCTTCTGTAGGGTATCGCCCCATTACATCTACATAAAAAAAAAAAAAAAAAAAGCATAAAACATAAACCCAAAGGTATCAAATTACATTTCTAATGAAGAACTGAGTCTTTCACACGTTGTTTCACTGCCTTATCAAACAACTTGTTACTTCAACCCCCCGTGAGACCACCTTGCATGTTAATGACAATGAAGGTTGATTAAAAATAGCCCAAAAAAGATGCACATGCCTATATTTCCTTTTCAATTGCGAGGTGACAAGACCTGTTTCCGTTAAAGTCTTAACGGAAAGCGCAGGTGTGCTCTGCTAGTTTGCATTGCTGAGCGGTTGGAAGTAAATACAAATAAATGAGCACGTGCTAGCTCGCTCTCCAGAGCAGCAGGAAACCCACCGTTGTTTACTGAGACCGCAGAGTTAAGTGTGTGATGGTGCATGAACCTTGTTTATCTTTTATCCTCATATTCTGTTGTTCACGATTTTATCATTTATACCACAAAACCCACCATACGGATCTACTGTATCGCGTTTCCTCTTCAGGTGCTCACAAGTCCTGCTCCTGTGCCAAGTTAATTCACATTTACATACTGTAGACTACACTGAATGTTACCGTGTCCCCAGACCAGATGTCTTTCACTCGGTTTTGCTGATGGTTCCGTTCCATGTTTATTGTTGTTTGTAGCTAAAAATTTGAGTGCTGGCAGAAAAGGATTTCAGTTTAAAAGGTAGAACTCTCTAAAAGGTAGAATATTATATATATATATATATATATATATATATATATATATATATATATATATATATATATATATATATATATATATATATATATATATATATATTTTTTTTTTTTTTTTTTATTTTCCTTGGAACTTACTAACCAAAACCTTGGAGCAGCTCCACACATTTACCCCAAATAAAAATCCCCAAGATAAAAGTGGGATTTCACCAATAACATTGGTTAATTTACTTGTGTAGCTAGCCTAGCATGCAGGTTCTGGACATACGGTGTATCCAGAAAGTATTCACAGCACTTCCCTTTTTCCACATTTTTTGTTACAGCCTTATTCCAAAATGGATTCAATTCATTATTTTCCTCAAAATTCTACAAACAATACCCCATAATGACAACGTGAAAGTTTGTTTGAAATCTTTGCAAATTTATTAAAAATAAAAAACAAAAAAAGCACAAGTAATCACAGCCTTTGCTCAGTACTTTGTTGAAGCAGCTTTGGCACCAATTACAGCCTCAAGTCTTTTTGAGAATGATGCTACAAGCTTGGCACACCTATTTTTGGGAAGTTTCTCCCATTCTTCTTTGCAGGACCTCTCAAGCTCCATCAGGTTGGATGGGGAGCGTTGGTGCACAGCCATTTTCAGATCTCTCCAGAGATGTTCAATCGGGTTCAAGTCTGGGCTCTGGCTGGGCCACTCAAGGACATTCACAGAGTTGTCCTGTAGCCAGTCCTTTGTTATCTTGGCTGTGTGCTTAGGGTCGTTGTCCTGTTGCAAGATGAACCTTCGCCCCAGTCTGAGGTCCAGAGCGCTCTGGAGCAGGTTTTCATCACAGATGTCTCTGTACATTGCTGCATTCATCTTTCCCTCGATCCTGACTAGTCTCCTAGTTCCTGCTGCTGAAAAACATCCCCACAGCATGATGCTTCCACCACCATGCTTCACTGTAGGGATGGTATTGGTCAGGTGATGACTGGTGCCTGGTTTCCTCCAGACATGACGCTTGCCATTCAGGCCAAAGAGTTCAATCTTTGTCATGGTCTGAGAGTCCTTCAGGTGCCTTTTGGCAGACTCCAGGTGGGCTGTCATGTGCCTTTTACTGAGGAGTGGCTTCTGTCTGGCCACTCTACCATACAGGCCTGATTGGTGGAGTGCTGCAGAGATGGTTGTTCTTCTGGAAGGTTCTTTTATCTCCACAGAGACACGCTGGAGCTCTGTCAGAGTGACCATCGGGTTTTTGGTCACCTCCCTGACTAAGGCCCTTCTACCCCGATCTCTCAGTTTGGCCAGGCTGCCAGCTCTAGGAAGAGTCCTGGTGGTTCCAAACTGATTCCATTTACGGATGATGGAAGCCACTGTGCTCATTGGGACCTTCAATGCTGCAGAAAAGTTTCTGTACCCTTCCCCAGATCTGTGTCTCGATACAATCCTGTCTCGGAGGTCTACAGGCAATTCCAGACTTCATGGCTTGGTTTGTGCTCTGACATGCATTGTTAACTGTGGGACCTTATATAGACAGGTGTGTGCTTTTCCAAATCATGTCCAATCAACTGAATTTACCACAGGTGGACTCCAATCGAGTTGTAGAAACATCAGTGGAAACAGGATGCACCTGAGCTCAATATTGATTGTCATGGCAAAGGCTGGGAATACTTATGTACATGTGCCTTTTTTTGTTTTTTATTTTTAATAAATTTGCAAAGATTTCAAACAAACTTCTTTCACGTTGTCATTATGGGGTATTGAATCCATTTTGGAATAAGGCTTTAACATAACAAAATGTGGAAAAATTGAAGCGCTGTGAATACTTTCCGGATGCACTGTAAGTAGTTCAATTAGCACTTAAATCAGGCCTGATAACACTGCACAGCCAAAAGTATGTGGACACCCAACCTTCACACCCGCATTTGGTTCTTCCACAACCTCTTGTCACAAAGTTGGCAGCACACAATTGTCTAAAATGTCTTTCCCTTCACTGGAACTAAGAGGCTCAAATCTGCTCCAGCATGACAGTGTCCCTGTGCACAAAGAGTGGTCCATAAAGACATGGTTTGCAAGGTTGGTGTGGAAGAACTCGAGTGACACGAGCCCTGATCTCAACCCGCCCTGAACACCTTTGGGATGAACGGGAACGCTGACTGCACGCTAGGCCTCCTCACCCAACATTAGTGCCTGACCTCACTAATGCTCTTCTGCTTGAATGAGCAACTCTTCACAGCCACATGCCAAAATCTAGTGGAAAGTCTTCCCAGAAGAGTGGAGGTTATTGTAAGAGCAAAGGTGGAATAAATCTGGAATAGGATGTTTAAAACACACACATGGCTGTGATGGTCAGTTGTACACACACTTTTGGCCATATGGTATAGGTTGAAACTTTTCAGTGTATATATAACTGAGCTCAATATGCAAAAAAATAAATAAATTTAAAAAATCCCCAAACCATTTTAGGAAAGTACTGAAAACGTCTCTGCTGAATGGAAAATTGTGAAATTGCGCAATTTTGACAAATTTTGACCGAACTCTAACCGCTATAATCAGAATCAGCCGTTGGAGAGGAATTAACCATTTACAACAGTGAAGTTGGATTTTTAGCATTGTACTTGTCCGTGTGGCTGTCCTTAGCTGAACAGCAAAACCGCAACGTGTCTAGACAGAGTGGTTTTAGGGACACTGACCTCTAAATGCTAGTGAAACACATCACTAAGAGGAATAAATTTTTTGAAGTGATTTCTCAACAGGAATGAAGTGAAAACTGCTGAAACTGAATTTCCTGGTATTGCTTAATCAGTTTCTCAACATCTATGTACATTCCTATATGATGGCTAGAGCATGCTAAACTTGAACTTCTGTATTATTTGCGCCTGGATTCAGACTGTTTGGTTGTTTTTTGTTTGTTTTTTTTGATGGGTGGGGAACTAATTGACATGAATACTATTGTTAACAGTTTTTCATCCTTCCATGTCCAAATATCTAAGTCTATTGTCATGCCAGAGTATTATATATTTGTCACAAAAAGGCATAAAAAAAAAAAGAACTTGTGGAAAAACGGCAATTTTACAATCATTTTTGCTTGTCTCTCTCAAAAAGTGTACAAAATACACCGTTATAACTTTTGGCAATGTATCTTTTTCCATACATAAAGAGATGCACTTCATGTATTATCTCTCTCACACGCACTCTCTCTCTTTAATGTTGCAGCCATGGCAACAAGGAGGTGTTTTCTTGCCAAGGTATACAGCTTGCAGTGGACTGGTTCCTTGAACGTGGCCACAAAGACATCACAGTATTCGTACCAGCGTGGAGAAAAGAGCAGTCCCGACCTGACGCTCTCATCACAGGCAAGTCCACCTCACACCTGTTCTGTGTACCCTCATTTCTATTTAGTCATGCTTCTCTTGGAAAGCGGCGGTCCAGAACACGTTGGTCTTTTATTTAATTAATTAGTTAATTACAGGAAATCAACTTCGCTAGAATCTGGGCAATCATGCTCTCTAATAATTTGGATGCTCTTAGTTTATTTGTAGCTAATCGGCATTGTCCAGAGATGCAGATTTTAGGCTTTGCTAATGTAAGTATAACATTATGCCTTGGTTAAGTTATACCTCTATACAGTCTCAGCATTAGATTCTCTTCGAAACCTTAAAAGTTGGTTTTATTTCTATTCCTTCAGATCAAGAGATCCTGAGGCGACTGGAGAAGGACAAGATCCTGGTCTTCACACCCTCTCGCCGGGTCCAGGGGCGTAGGGTGGTGTGCTACGATGACCGGTTCATCGTCAAGTTGGCTTACGAATCGGATGGCATCATTGTCTCCAATGACAACTACAGGGATTTGGCCGTGGAAAAACCAGAGTGGAAGAAGTTTATTGACGAACGACTTCTCATGTACTCGTTTGTCAATGATAAGTGAGTCTTCCGGCTATTATATTATTCCTATGGGCTTTGGTAGTTTTTATACCTGCCTATAATCATTGTTACATTATTTATCAAAGATTCGATTAAAACTACCACTATTAGTCCCTTATTTCAACTTTGGTGTATCTGTACGATTTAACTTAGGGTTAGGGAACATTTTTAATAACCTGAAAAATGTTTGATTTGCAGTTAAATAATCAAAACAATTGCCCACATAACCATTAATTTGGAGTAAATAGTACGTAGAGTAGTAGACCTGTAAGTAGTAATAAAAATATCAGATAACATTAATGATTGTAACTGCATACATGGGAACATCATACGTACTGTACTGTGTAGCTACACTTAGTTAAGATTATGGATCTGGAGCCGTGGCAAGCTCCGTTTTATTTCTTGTACAGTCCTCTCCGAAACTATTGGAACGGCAATTCAATTGTTTGTGCTATACACCAAAGACACTTGGGTCTGGGATCTAAAGATGGATATGAGACGAGAGTTTAGGTTTCAGCTTTTATTTCCTGGTATTTACATCTAGACGTGTTAAGCAACATAAAACATAGATACAACATTTTGTATCAAACCACCCAATTTTTAGGTGAGCAAAAGTATAGGAACAGATAAGTCTTGAAGTAAATTAAAGTAAATAACACTAAACTAAATTAAATATTTGCTTGCATATCGCTTGCTTGCTATAACTGCATCGAGCAGGCGACTCATTGACATCACCAAACTGTTGGTTTCTTCTTTTGTGTTGCTTTTACCTCAGCCTCTTTCAGTTGTTTTTCATTTTGGGGGGTTTCTCCCTTCAGTCTTCTCTTCAGGTGGTGTAATGCTGCTCAACTGGGTTACAGTCTAGTGATTGACTTGGCCAGTCTAAAAGCTTCCACTTTTCCCCCTGATAAAGTCATTGGCAGTGTTTTTTTATTTTTTATTTTATTGTCTTTTTGCATGATAAAGTTCCACCTGTAATTGGTGCTACCATCATGAGTTACATCATCAATAAAGATTAGTGAGCCTGTTCCAGAAGCAGCCACGCAAGCCCAAGCCATGACACTACCTCCACCATGTTCATCTTTATCCTCACTTTGGCCTTTCCGTCACTTTTGGTGGAAGTTAATCTTGGTTCCAGAACTTTTGTGGCTCATCCGTGTATTTCTTTGTAAAAGCCAGTCTGGCTTTCTGATTCTTACTGCTGATGAGTGGCTCGCATCTTGTGATATGGCTTCTATATGGATTGGGATATCTTCACCCCTGCCCTGTGTACGTTATTGATGTCACTGACTGTTGTTTTTGGGTTGTGCTTCACAGCTCTCACCATGTTTGTCATCAGCTTCTGTTTTTTTTGTGTCTGACCTGTTCCACGTCTGGTTGTTATTATATCAGTGGTTTCTTTCTTTTTCGGACATTCCAAATTATTGTATTGGCTATGCCCAATGTTTGTGCAATGCCTCTGACTGATTTTCCCACTTTTCTCAACTTCAGAAAGGCTTGCTTAGAGAGCTCCCATAGACAGCCCTCTGATCTTCATGTTGGCTTATCCTTTTTAACAAATAGCATGAAACTGAAGGCTAAAAGCAAGAGTAGATGTTCAGAGCTATTTATTGTTTAAGCAATCAGTCTAACAGGACACACCTGGGTAACAAGAAACAGCTGTCAGTCACAGTTCTATTATTTTTATGTCGTTTAACACATCTACATATGATACCAGGAAATAAAAGCTGAAATTCTCATATTCATCTTTCGATCTAAAACCCAAATGTCTTCAGTTTGCATTAATAAAAATGAATTGGCCTGGTTTGTTTTGATGCTGTACTTCTCTTGAATCAACACAGACTCAGTTGTATTTCATTTAGTGTGCTCAAATCTGCACTCAGTTCTATGCAACAGTGATTAATAAGGGGCCCATGAGTTTTAAATCATGTTAATGGTAACAGTTTGAGATATCTATTATGTAAAGGTAGCTATCTAATTAAAAACTCTGTCCTTCAGGTTCATGCCTCCTGATGATCCCCTTGGTCGGCATGGCCCCAGCCTTGAGAACTTCCTGAGAAAAAGGCCTATCATCCCAGAACACAAAAAACAGCCTTGTCCATATGGTAGATACTTATCCCTCTGTTCTTCAGCTAAACCCTGCCATACAGTCTCCTGTTGTAAACTAGATCCAATTTAAATATCAGTTTTATACCAGTGCATGTGTTGGATACATTAAATGTTTCAGATTTATATACACATTTAAAATTTTCAGTGGAGGAAAATCCCTGTTAAAAGGGACCCATTAGCTTGCATTCATTATACCCATTATTGCCATTTGCATTCTTGGGAAAGCAGTGATAAATGCATGTGTTGTTGGCTCCTTTAGGAAAGAAGTGCACTTATGGTCACAAGTGCAAATTCTACCACCCAGAGCGTGGCACCCAGCCCCAGCGCGCCGTAGCCGACGAGCTGCGTGCTAGTGCCAAGACCTCTGCAGCCAAAGGCACAAATGAGTCCGGCCTTGTGAAAAGCCACAGTGTTCCTGGAGGCTCTCGTAATGATAAAACCGGTGACGGAAAGCGTTCACACTCAAAGCGGCAGTCGGACCCCAGTGTCCGCACCCTTTCATACGGTGACGTGGAGGACAAGCTGAGCTCCAAAACCAAAGCAGACCCCCAGAACAGCAGCTTGACCCTACCCCCTGCACCAGGTGGGCCCCCTTCCTGCCACACTCACACACAAGACCAGAGAGAACAGCTGACATGCTTTTCCAAAAGTCACGCAGTGCCAGCTTTCCCTCAGACAGACTCCTACCCCACCTGTGAGTCTCCGGACCTCAGCTACTACTCCCTTGTTCGTGGCTACTCTGGCCTCAGCTTGTCCACCCAAAGGAGCCCAGAGCGACCTTTCCTTTCTGATATGGATGCACGGCTCAGTTCCGTGGCATCTGACTGCAGCAGCGAGGGCAGCGCCAGCTCTGATTCGTATGGCACGGTGCCTCCTGGTGAGCGCTCCTGCATGAGCTCGCCTGACTCACTGTTGGACGATGGGCTCAAGTGTCATCATTACCACCACCTCCACCACCACCGCAGGCAGTACCCGCTGCCCATGTTCCTGCCTCCACCACCCAACCACCACCACCAGAGCCGTGTGCTCTCCCCAGTCCCTTCGACTCACCCAGGGTACCACCACGGGATGGCCCGCGGACTCAGCTTCACACAAGACGACCAGTCTCCGGAGCCCCACTTCAAGCACTCAGTGTCATACATTAGCCCACAAGTTCAGCACCAGATGATCGGTGCAAGATCCAGTTGTCCTGGAGAGTACCCTCCTCAGAGTTCCCCACTGAGTCGCGGACTGGCATCCACACGTCTTGACAGCGTGTCTGACTCCAGGCTCTATGAGCGTTCACCCCTTTTGGCCAGGAAGCCCTTCACAGACCAGGAGAGGCTGGCTAGCTGGGAGCCATACTATCAGCAGCCCTGCTATGAGCCATTCACCTTTCAGAGCCTCCCAGAAAACAGGCAGCAAGCATGGCGGGTGCCTTGGGGACAAACTCCTCTTCATCCTTCGCCTCCTCATCCATCCCATAATCCCCACCAGCACCAGGAACCACCTGTCCTCGGTCGCTACCAGGAATCGCGTGAGAAAGTGTTTGTCAACCTGTGCAACATCTTTCCCACTGAGCTTGTGCGCCTGGTCATGGGCCGTTATCCTCACGTTACCGATGCCCAACAGCTGGCAGCCGCTATCTTGGCTGAAAAGAGCCAGGCTGGATACTAACAACTCTTGCAAACGATTGGAAGTGTAGCAAATATATTGAGTTCAATTAACTTGTTTTTCCTGAGGATTACAGAGGCATCTACAAGGGATTGTCCAGGCCTTGATTGGTCATACAGTGCTTCCATTTGGAGGTTTTTACAAGGTTTTGATGGAAACCTGTAAACATGCTCGTTGTGAGGACGAGCCATGTCTTACTCGGATTTCTTACTTGACTCAGTTTGAAGTCTGTCAAGTTGAGGTTTTTTTTTTCCCCCCCCAGCAGTGGAGCCATAACTGCTAGTAGCAATTTGTCTACCTGAAGTGTGAATGTGGAAATGAGTGTGACATTATTTATTTTAGTCTATATATATATATTTCCAGCAAGATTTTGCTTTATGTTGACCATTTGGTTCAGGTGAGCATGTACTGATTCACAAGGCACTTTTACATTGCTGTTTATCAAATGTAAAGTTGATAGCTTATGTCAATCAAACAAGAACTGATGGAAGGCCAGATGATTTGTAGGATTGAACTGCATACTGAGATCAGGTGGTTGTCGCTGATGCAGAAATTGGGCTCACGTGGGGGAAAAAATGACCAAATAAAGAGCGAGCAAAGGGCAGGACCCTGTTTACTATAAAATTTTTTAATTTAAAGTCAGTTGAAATACATTCCCACAATATCTGGCCTTTCATAATCCTTGTGATATAATGCCTACTCTCACTTGAAATTTGATGTTTTGTTTTTATTTAGTTTCTCAAAATTGCTTTCCCCATAACCAATTTTTGAATCAAGAATCATTGGGTCTTTGGGGACGCGCACCAGTAGCTGGCCCAGTACTCACTGCGCTTTCTTTTAGTAGTAAGGTTGTGTTAAATTATCATCGTTTATTTCTTACAGGAATCGTTTAAGCTTTGTTGCTTTGAGACGTTTTATTCATGTGTGGATGTGTGATCATGACTGAGAGCTTGGGTGGAAAATCTCATCAACCATCAAATTGCATCATATTACCAGTGTTAATAGATTCAGTGGCAGAGTTTCCCAAAAGGGGCGTGGTTTTTAGAAGTAACCTTGACTCAGCACTTTTTGGGAAACTTTCGCCGTGGTCCATAGCCACAGGTGTAGTGTAGGTGAGACAGACGCCACCAGTCTGTCTTCGTACCTTAGTTTTAGTAAGGGATGTCTCTGGCCTCACATATCGAGTGGCACGCTACAGTCACTCGTCATCTTCATCCCGGTGCTGTACAAGCAGTAACGAGGGAAAACCTGATTGGGTGAGAAGATCGAGAGTCGCACGTTCGAGAACTTCCAATGAGACGTTTGTGTGTGTTACTGACGTGTCCCGTGGTAGCCAGAGAATACCTGTCCTCGTTGATACAAATTGTATCTTTTTTTTAAACTTTAAAAAAAAAAAAGGAAAAAAAAAAAGGAAAAAAAAAAAGACATTTATATACATATTAATCTATGGATAAAATATATTCACAAAGTTATGTACAATATGTAGTACTTGTGTAATTTAAGATATTTTTGGCAACATTTTATCATTACTTCAAGGACGAAGGTTGAAGCCTTTCCTTCATTTGTTGTTTTTTTTTTGTTTTTTTTTGGTGGGCTAAAAAGAGCATCAAATGCATCTTTTAAAAAGGATAGAGGGTATTACCATGAAGATATTTACTAATTATTTTATTTATTTATTTTATTTGGAAGCAAAGGGTTATTTATGGTCTATACCTAGAATTAAAAAGAATGGGTTTTGGGGGAATGAAGTTTTTTATTTTACAATTTTATGAGGCAAAATGATTAATTCTATGTATTATTAGGTTTTAATTTGTTTTCTGCTGATATGGTTCTAAGTGGTTTTCCAAAAGCTTTATTATTATAATGATTGTACTCATATGGTAGCGAGCGGATGCTTGCTGAACCATATGATTGGTTATTAGGCCATGATGCTTCTGGAAGACTTGTAAACTAAAAAAAACACAAAAAAAACAAAAAAAAACACACACACATTTTCCGTATTTGCCTGTGGAACAAAACAAAAATTGATCACACAGACCTCGTGTTTTACCTGAAAATATTATCCGATGCATTTCAAGAGGGCTGGGCTCTTTGGGGGTAAAATGCTGCCTGAAATATTTGTTAGGAGCACCTTTGTTTTGAAAATGAAGAGCCTTCCCTCGAGCCAGGTGGCACCATGTGCCATCGTTGGCAGTGGCGTGGGCATAGAGTAAATGCCTCTACACGGCATTGTGCTTAAGACACATCTGAATAATCTGAACCATGTTCAGCTTACGAGTTTTCAGGGCCGGCCTTACTGCGGGACGTCCTTAACGCCAGTGTATTTGCAGAATAATTACTACTGTTATTACCCAAGCATGCAGCGGACAGTTTTCACTCAAACACACGACATTATGGACGTCTTCAGTAAAGTGGCACCAGTTTTCATATATAAATATATATATATAAAAGTTGTTGTTTTTTTTGGTGTTTTTTTCTCTCTCATTGTGCTATGCTGTAATCAAAGCTTCTGTGGACTTGCTGTGAGTTAATGTTACGCCTTGTCCATCAAGTCTCTCAGAGCTTTGCTAAAGCTTGTTGTGGAAACGTATACAGGCTAATTGCAAAACCAGTTTCCCGTGATGCGCATCCCGATCCGCGGAACGACTCGCACAGGGAGAAGACTAAAGCCGAACGCCTTTCCACGTAGATGTATCGGAAGGTTCAGTAATTACTCATTGATTCATGAGATGTAGGCTTTACGCTCAAGGACCAAAGTGAACAGTGAAGTAGTCAGCGCTAGGATTCAGAAGACCCGATGATCCATAGTGCATTCGTTGGTCCAAAGCAAGATAGTCTTTCAGATTCTTTTTTTTTTTAAAAAAACGGATGAAGTTATACTGTTGGAGAGGGGGGAAATAGTCCGGGATTTTTAACGATTTATGACAGGAAAATAAGTGGTCTGAACTTTGTTGTTGCTGCAGAACCTGGAGTTTCCAAATGTGTATTTTTATTGAAATAAAAATACCATCATCAAGTTTCAGGTTTGTTTGTTTTTTTTTTTTTTTTAACTTTTCATTCACAGTCCAAACAAAGAAAATGAAAGGAGCAAAAGATACATATTTCATCTTTATTATTATTATTATTATTTTTTAAACATATGTAATCATGGACAAAGCTCGACTGTGATTTCTATGTAACAGAAAGCTATATAAACATAAAAAGGGGGGAACGAAAAACAAACAAACAAACTGCAAACATGACAGCTGGTTCCAGAAGCAGCAGTGGCAGCTTTGCTCTGGTTGTTTTTCTCCCAAAATCACTCCAATGCCAGCAGGCCAAAATCCACCTGACTCCAAACAAAACAAAAAAAATAACAATAACTCAAAGCAACAACGTTACACCATCGTGGCATTAAGGTAGCAACCCTTCCCCCTTCAGTGAAAGCTAGTGTGCTAACTCCGGTGGTTCGAATTTATAAAGCAATAAAAAAAATTATTTTCTTTTTGGAAGCACAGAATTTTCTCTTCTATGGCAATTCCTGGACACCAAGATGCTGGGTTTGTTTGAACTTTTAGTGTCTCAACCACCAAAACAAGTGCTTCTTGACCTTTTCTGCCTTCACTAGTGTAAAATTAAACAATTCACATTGAAAGATATAAAATGAAGAAAAAAAAAAAATCCAGATTATTACACTAAATACTCCTTCATTTTGAAATCAAGTAATTATTTTAGAACATTGTATAAAGGGTTGGTGTAGACGTGGCGGAAAAGTGAACAGGAAATGTTTTAGTGGTCTGCTCTCTCTTGACACAAGATGAGCATGTAACAGATACGGTCAAGGAAGTAGAAGTAGAACTACATGAATGACTCTAGGAATAACGCGGGAGATGGATCGTCTTCGATGTATAAAACTTCCTACCGGTCTTCATTTGCTTTAATCTCACTGCAAGAAAGCACAGAGAGGAAAAACACGAGAAACTCGCACCCTTCCAAATCATCTTTTATAATCAAATACGCGCAAAACCGTGTCTTGTGAAGTAAAAGGAGGAGGAAACGAAGACGATCACGGGTTCGAGTCTGCTACGCGTGACCACGGCGATGTGCTACTCTGAACTCGGCACAGTTTCCGCGTCGGGACGGCTTTGGTATCGGACGTCGTTAGGTCTACAGGTCACGTGGTGAAGGTGGTGAACGACACTACTTAATCTGGATCTGGACATAATACTGAGCTCTGAATTCATACTGAGACTAACACACACACACACACACACACAGCGAGATGACATTAACGCTACACCGAGAGCAGAAAACCTTCTCACCGGTCTTTCCTGTCTCTCAGCACACTCAGTGTTTGACAATTCAGTCTCCACGCTTTACATTAATGAGGTAGAGAGCTGTCCTGATGCCAGGACTGATGTTTTCATATGCTCCCCGGCCAGAAAGGCTTTCGCTATTCTCTCTCTCTCTCTCTCTCACACACACACACACACACACACACACACACAGAGAGGTAGACAGATCTGCACACACTTCATCTTCCACACTGAAGCAGCTGCTCTGTCTGCCTATCTGACAGGGCCTTTGTGAGCCGGCAGGCAGGGAAAACCATCCGTATGGAGACTGGACATGAAACACTGCGAGTCTGAGGACGGAACAAAAAGAAAAACAGACACCAGACTCTGAAACGTCCCGACACGGCTTACGCCGACTCCCATTCCACTCGCAAACCAGCGCTCGTCATCTTAAACGACTTTTCCCCGTTCGAATCTTTCACACCAGGCAGACACAGACAACAGCTTCCCTTTGGTGATCCGTAGTTTTGGTTATTTGATTCTTACTGAATTATTCGATATTTAACAGGTTTGTTTTTGCACTCGTTATGAGATTATCTTCATGTGCTTGCTGGGGGGGGCAGGGGAGTTTTATGTGGAGGTGAAAATCCCAAACGAGACCCGCCGTGCGATGTCGAAACTTGCTAACAGCAGAAATTAAGAGCAGCGTGTTAATAGAACGGGTGAGGAACTAAAGAAACTTATTAGATACTTTGAGCTCGTTGTAAATCAAGACGGCGAATAAAGTGTATAAAGCGGGCGAACTCTAAATGAACACAAAGAATGAATGGCCATTTCGATAAATTTTGATCTTTTTGCCATTTCCTTATATATATATATATATATATATATATATATATATATATATATATATATATATATATATATATATATATATAAAATGACATTTCCATTTTAGTATCTCTATCATTTAAAGAAAAAAAAATATTTGAAATGTTCATAAAGATATGATACATAGCTTGCTCCTAAATGGATGAATCGAGTGGGAGGAGCTTGAAAACAAGCAGCCTGATTGGCTGACGATGAGAGCTTTGGCAAAGCGTGAGGGGAAGGTGGCGACCACGTCCCTCTAGCCTCTCTGCAGAGTAGAATTATATCAAGCGCCATGGGTTAAAGGTCATATGGTGGGATGGGCTGGTGAAGAAAAAAAAAAAAAAAAAACCCAAAGAATGAAAGCTGTGCTTATAAGCCAGCTGCCAAGGCATCAGGGCTGCAGCTTTGAGAGTGGGGCTGGAAAGTGGGCGGGGTGGGGCGGGGTCAGGGTTCAGGGGTCAGCGCTCCTCACATGGACTCGAACTCATCGATTCGCTGCTTGGTGTTTCCCTGCCGGATCTGGCGCAGCGTCTTGTACTTGTCGCGGCCGGCCTTGACATTCTCCGCATGCAGCATGTCGTTCTGCGTCTTCTTCGAGTCGTCCCGGGCCTGCGCCAACTCTGAGCTCAGGGCCTGTGAGGATTATGACAGCAGCGTGTTTACAAACACTGTATAAAGTGATGAAGACTCCAGATAGTAGGAACTGTATGCGCCGGGATGGACTCACTTGGAGCTGCTTCTTGACACGGTCGTTTTTCTGGGCTTCGGTGAGACGGTCTTCCTCGGTGTGTGGATGCGCCACGCCGTCGTTGGAGAGCTCGGCGCTGGCCTCGGCGCTGCTCTCGTCGTGCTCATCGTGCTCGTTCTCTGCCGAGCTGCCTGCTGGTACTGCCACGGTCATCACGGTCTTCAGCTCTTCTTTGGTCTTCTCCAGATCCTCCTGAGCTGAAATAGCCTGGGGAGAACACAAGCATGGAATTATGATTAGATCAACAGACTATTATTAGATACTCTCATTACATACTCATATATACACATATCATACTTAAGATTTTTTATTTTTTTTTAAATTGCTTGTACAATCACCTCTACTTGAGCATTTTTCGAAAGAGAAAGGCAGCACATCCTGTTCAACACTGCTATACAACAGCTTAAATGTTTTTTAATGACTTGTTTAGAGAAATGTACTGAAACAATGGAGAAATACTGAATGCCTTACATGAGGTCTAGAGATTAGGGAATAGGAATCTAACAGGCAACGTGAGCTAGCTTAGGATTTAGCCGAGATTGGTTTATGACCATAAATGACCATAGACAAGGTCATTTTTTTTTGGGGGGGGGGGGGGGGGGGGGGTCATATTTTTGTGTGTGTGTTGGGGGGGCATTATTTTTTTATTCTTCTTTTAATGCCATGTGGCGTCGACGGCTATTTTCATGGTAAGGTCAAGGTAGGTAAAACAGGATGCTTTGTAAAATTCTGAACAGTCTTACAACGTTCCAACAGTGCAGACAACAGCAGCCAGGTAAAGTCCTTCAAATTAATATTTGATGAGAATTCTAGGTTTTTTTTCCTCCCCTTGGTGAAACATTTTGGAAGACTCCTAAATAAGCACTTTCAGAATAAAAGCGTTGTCTAGTGTTGTCAAGAGCAGTACAGTCCGTTTAAGATATGATAACGATCATTCTCGTTTTACAGGAATCACACGCTGGAGGCTCTTCATCGTTCAGACTCGAGTGTCCAATACGGCGTCTCGTATACGGTCTGGATTCAAAAGGGAAACGAGGGAAGTGGCTTCCGTTTAGAGCAGGGTTGATTTCATGTCGTTCGTTACGCTGCGGCATTAAAAAGCAACACTCCTGCATCATACCTACATCGCCTAACGCTAATAAATAGGTCACTGCGACTCGTCACGTCTTTTTTCAGCTCAACGGGTGTGTAGTTTGACATCCGAGACACTGTTCGGCTTTATTCATGCAGGATTCAGTGTCTTCTCCATGTAACATGGAAACCGCAGAAGAGCTCCCACTAAGCATCAAGAGGAACAACTCCAATCTCTTAGGACGTGGGATCAAACACCACGGTCGATACGCAACACGCCACGTCACTTGACGTCGCATCGGGCCGCTCCGCTAGGCTTTTGAAAGCGCCGACTATGATATGAAGTGACGCCGTAATTCTGTACACTTCACCGTGTGATCACAGGGAGTCGGATTCTTCTGAGATTACATTCGTCTGACCAAAACAGACACAAACATACCGAGTCAAATCCAAATTAAAACCAGGAAACGTGCCTAGAGTCTAAATCACAAGAACTGACGACGGAGATAAAGACCTAATACATATCTGTGAATCTAGGACACGCACACGAAAACAACCTTCAGTGTATTTTAATGATGTAGTGGTTAATACTGCTTACACTGCAGCACTGCTGAATTCTCAAACCTGATTGGTCAGAAGGTGCGCGATTCATATTCTATATGACGAACTAATTCAAATGACAGATTTAAATCGATACGTCCGTTCAGATTCGTCATCGCTTCTACAGTAACGGCTAATTCACAGGGATTTGCAACTTAAGTCTAATAATAAACTAATTTAAACAAAGAAACATGTATAACTGGAGAATTTTCTATAAGTTCGACATTTATGGAAGGATTTCCCACTGTTCGTGCTTTATAACGGTCGGGACGTTTTCATCCGCGGGAGAGTCGGAGGACTTTATGCTTTCCGGTTTCTCAGTTTAAAAAATCAAAACAAAGCTGATGAGGGAATAACTGTTTACAGCTGTAACAATGCAAGTGATCTAAGGATGAACTTGTTTTACAGACATTCCACAATGAAGTGCAGCTATAAACGGATAGAAAATGCAATGTTGTTAATTAATGAATGAAATTGGTAAATTGATGAGGTATAAGAGGAATAAAATACTTCAGAATGTGCAGTGACTGGAAAATACGCACTTAGGGTTGGCACACCATCTATACTCGTGTACGTGTGTGTGAAGTGAGGCGAGGCGAGGCGAGGTGCATTACTTTGTGCTGCCATTCATTTGCCTCCTCTTCCTTTTTTCTCTTGGCCTCCTCCAGCAGGGCGATTTTGGCGGTGAACTCACCCAGTTCTGCAGCCTGGAACACAACAGGGCAGAGCTCACACACTTAACGTGCAACACACAGGTTCTTTATAAGCTAGATTTTAGCATTCGTTGATTTTCTAAGCTACTGCCGTCACTCAAATGCCTTGACTGGATAGTACACGTGACGTACCAGTTGTTCCTGGTTCTTCATCTGATCTGCTGCTTGTTTGGCCAGCGCTGCTCGGGCCTCCTCGGCTGCCAGTTTATCTCTCTCCAGTCTCTCAGCCTCTTCTCTTGCCCTCTGCCTTTCTTGGTCCAGTTCTAGAGCCCGACGTGTCTGTTCTTCCAGCTCTGCACACAATATGAATAAACAATCCGTTTGGAATGATCTCAATGACCAAACTTTGAAACCTGTGCAAATCAAAACCCATAAAATGATATTTGAGTCAACCTCACAGTTACTTGCATGAATTGCATCAGGAGATGTGACACTTTCCACTGAACGGAAGCAAACGAAGTGAAAAAGATGCCATTTGGAATTTGGCCCAACTGATTTCCTATGACCACGCTTAAGAGATGTAAAAGTTTAATAACAACAAGCAATCTGGTAAATAAATAAAATAAATGAGCAAATAAAAGAAAACAAAACTAACATTATGGGGTTGCCGATTAACTCCAAGAAAAAAAAAGAAGCACATTATTTTAACGAGAGTAAAATAACATCTGACGCACAGAAAATCCTCTCCCTCCAGAAACATTAAAGCTTCCAATGCCTTCAATTTGACTACTTTCTGCTCTGCTTTTTTCGGCTCCACCCTTTCATCCCAGCTTGATTCATATCATTCCCGAGTAACCAAATTCAGCAAGCTCGCTTAGTGACAGAAATGAACTCGCCGCGCCGAACCGGACTGTACCACCTGGTGAAAAAGCACTATTAATGATCAACGAATATATTCAGAATCTATAAACTATACTCAGACTATATTCATGAATTTCCAACAGCAGCGCTTTATCAAGTGCACGATGAGATCCAGCACAGCGGTATACACTCACTGTCCATTTTATTAGGAACACCTGTACATCCACTCAGCCAATCGTGAGGTAGCAGCACAATGAATAAAATAATGTAGATATGGTTCAAGTGCTTCAGATAAGGTTCACATCAGAATTGGGGGGGGGGGTTTGATGGGCTGGTTTGAGTATTTCGGAAATCGCTGATCTGGGATCACAGAATGGTGCGAGGGGGAGGGGATATGACGGAAGAGATCGGAGTCGACCGAGTCGAGCTGACAGGAAGCCTACAGTAACACAAACAATCATCTCCGCATGCATAACACATCAAACCTTGCGGCGGATGGGCTACAACAGCAGAAGACCACGTCAGCGGCCGTTCCTGTCAGCCAAGAACAAAAACCTGAGGCACAGGCAAGAATCATGGGCACAGGCTCACCCAAACTGGACCGCTGAAGACTGGAAAAAGACCGGTTTTGATGAGCCTGTGCTCATTTTAAGCACGATTGGCTTCTTGGATAACTGCATAAATGAGCAGGTGTACAGGTGTTCCTGTTAAAGTGGATGGTGAGTGTATACATGATCTACACATTGAATTTGGGTAATCTGCTTCTCAGAGTACCTAACAAACACATGACAGACGAGAGCACTGCGCCGTCATGTCTGAAGGTTTGTGGCGATTTTACATTTCCTCCAGCAGGAGGTCAGTGTGACTGTGCTTGTGCTACGATCTTAAAGATTCACTTCGCTTTACTACGGTTTCACTTCTCACCGGAGAGATTCCTTCAGCTCAACTGAGCAGTGGGAAACTCTGATTTAACGCCTAATTAGACAGACTTTTTGCTCTATAAACGTTGTGAATATGGGGATTGTGATGATTCCATCATGCCCGGATGAGCACATATCACTGCAGAGGCTTCGTTCATTATGCTCTTCTACCTCTCTGTGCTCTCGCCGTTTGCTCTTCAATCTGTCGCAGTCGCTCGATCAGCTCATCCTTCTCACGCTCTATTCTTTCCTTCTCCTTTTCTGCAAGCTCACGCTTCTTCTTTTCGTTTTCAAGCTGAGCCCTTAAAACGAGAAGAAACACAAAGTGAAAATAACACTATTTAAAAAAAAAAAAAAACAAGACAGGATGGTTAGTTGTGATTCATTTCCTAAAGAGCACAAAAAATGCTTTCGGTTTAGTTTCTAAAGAATTAGCTTAATATTTTGAGAATATTTCAAGTGCGTAAGGAAGTTCGACACTGCCACCTTGCGCCAGTGTTAAGAGCTGGTATATGACGCTACTTAGATTATGATTGTAATAAAACATGGGTTTTTTTGCCATCATCTAAAAATAAAAAAACAATTTTAAAAAAAGCTATTCGCTTTTGTTACCAGTACAAGAAATGTATAACATGGCAGTAAAAAAAATGTAATATATTAAGTAATATTCTGGAGTTAATTAGTAAAGATGTTTTTACAGTAATGCACCAGTTCCCAATGTACACGTTATTGTGAAAGATACCGAGATCTAAACTAATTCTGAATAATAAAAATACCTAATGACTTGGGTCAAGTGCATTATCCCCCCCACTTTCCTACAATATTTAAAATATAGGTTTGTGCCTTTCCTACAATATTTTCTAATGAAGTTAGCTGGTATTATTTTCCAAAATGTAAAACACCCCTAATAGTAACCTAATATAAACAACCGTGGCCCTGACCAGGCAGTTACAAAGCAGCGCCGCATGCTCCCGTTAATGACCGCAGTCTTTACTTGAGCTTCATATCTGATCGCTCTCTCACCCACATAATAAATAATACATTTGATTTGAAAGTAATGAAACGTTCCCGCATGAAACGTGGATCTTTTTCGTTGTCCGTGCCCACGAGATCCCAGTACAGATGCACGGGTATAAAGGAATATTGAGTCTCCTATTCGTATTTTGTAATTCTATCCATTTACATCACATTATCTGTTCAAAGTATTTGACGGAAGATAAAATCAAAGCTGACAGAACACGGGAACGTGCTAGTTCTTGTGAAGTTGCCGTTTTGAATTTCCTGTACTATAAATCTTGTGATAAGTGTCTGCTAAATAAATTAAATGCTAACGGTATTGTACAGCTCATGTGGGCAAACATAAAATGGATGTTGCCCTCTACTGGACGAAACAGTAATTAAACAGAAATGGGAAGGAAATGGCTAATACACAGATGTTGTTTCTTTACAAGATTCCAGTCCTAGAAACATTAGCGCTGACAGGGGAGAGCTTTCAGACCTTTTTATTTTGTATACCCGCTCTTGTCTTGCAAACTGAAGACATGCCTTGCGTATTTATATAAATTTAAAAATTGTAAAAGTGCCGACCAAAACAAAACGTATAAAGATGAATGTACAAAGACATAGCCTATGCAGTTACTTCCCACCTGTCCAGGAAGCTAGTGAAGTGATAAAACAACCACTTCAAACAAACATTATTTCCAGCCGAAAACTAACCATTAATGGCTATGACGTATTAAAAAGGTTCATGCTGTTGGCGTTTAGTAACGTCAGTATCTTATAAAGACCATGCAATTTTAAGTAACTGGAACGTCACCAAATTTTGTTGAACATCCCCGATTTACACGGAAAACCCAGACAAGACGGGGTGTAAGCTCAATTCCGGTTGCACGTACC